>NC_069500.1:669657734-669712734 GCF_027579735.1 Bombina bombina | reverse complement strand
TCAATATTTAGAAAACAAAATTCATAACAGAATTGTTATTGTTTAAAAAGATAATCCCTTTATTACTAATTCCCCAGTTTTGCATAACCAACAATGTTATATTAATATACTTTTTACCTCTTTGATTACCTTGTTTTTTTAGCCTCTGCAGACTGCCTCCTTATCTCAGATCTTTTGGCAGACATGCATATTAGCCAATAAGTGCTGACTTTTAAATAACTCAACGGGAATGAGCACTATGTTATCTATATGAAACACATGAACTAGCAGTGTCTAACTGTCAAAACCTGTTAAAATGCACTGAGATAAGAGGCAGGTCAACAGCTTAGAAATTAACATTTGAGCCTACCTTGGTTTAGCTTTCAACAAAGAATACCAAGAGATCAAAGCAAATATGATGACAAAAGTAAATTGGAAAGTTGTTTAAAATTGCATGCCCTATCTGAACCAAAAGAGTTTTATTTTGACTAGACTGTTCCTTTTATACTAGTTTTGGCTAATTAGAGAGTCAAAGTTAAAGGGACAGTAAAGTCATAATTAGACATTCATGATTTAGACAGAGCATACAATTTTAAACAACTTTCCAATTTACTTCTATTATTTAATTTGCTTCCTTCTCTTGTTATCCTTTGCTGAAAGGTTTATCTAGGAAAGTTCAGAAGCAGCAAAGAACCTAGGTTCTAGCTGTTGATTGGTGGCTGCATATATATATACAGATTGTCATTGGCTCGCCCATGTGTTCAGTTAGAAACCAGTAGTGAATTGCTGCTCCTTCAACAAATGATACCAAGAGAATGAAACAAATTTGATAATAGAAGTAAACTGGAAAGTTGTTTAAAATTGTATGTTCTAACTTAATCATGAAAGAAAAATGTTGGGTTTCATGTCCCTTTGAGGATGAGATAAATGAGCACCCCATAAAGAAAAAAGAAAAACAGATTAACCATCATCTGATGAATTCTAATAGAGATACCAGTCATCTGATTTGTCCATGGCATTTGATTTGAGCGTACAAAGCTACTGACATATTTGTATGTAAACTGATGCTCCTGTGCCAAATGATGCCCTCTTGGGATATAACAAACAAAGCACTCATCAGCTTGATTTTCTAATGTTGTTTTTACGTGTTAGGCAAAGCAGTCTCTCCTTATCAGCCTGATGCATTTCACGTATGCTCACATGCGTTTCATCAGAGATTAAAGGTCCACTCACATGTCCCCTATGTATAGCAATAGGAAACTTATGAGGATGTTGTAATATGCTGATATAATTAAAGATAAAGATATAGTGCAATAGCTCTATTGGATATGTATTGTTATTAGACTAGTGGTGCTGTAATAGTTAGAATTAGATAGAAACAATGTCGCTTACTTATTCATCATCACTATGTATAAGTGTCTTGTGATATAGTTGTCCTGTTATTGCATATCAGCAGGTGATGTCTCTACAGGCATTCTTGCTACAATACTATGAAGCTATACCTCTGGACACTGGCAAATATATGCCAGGTTAGTTAATCCAGCAGCTGCCATCACTTCCACTTTAAATTCTCTTTAAATGGATGCAACACTTTCTAGCCTGTTCTAGACAAAAAATGAATTGTTTTGCAGTTGTAAAGCCTCTTAGGGACAGGTATGTAGTTGGGTTAGCCTTTAAGTCCGCAGGGTGCATTTCAAGTTCTGAGAATTAGAAATTGCTCGATTTATAGAGCTAAGTTACATGGAAAAGGGCAAAATAAATAATGAAAATAAATTGCAAAGTATTATTATTATTATTATTATCAGGTATTTGTAGAGCGCCAACAGATTCCGCAGCGCTGAAGTCATTTCATTATGCATAAATATTTTATATACAAATCTCAAGGTATTTACTTTAATGTCATCCAGAGTAATATAGCTGTGCTGCCACCTCCAGGACTATTATATGTGGAGACCTCAGTAAAATTCAGGTAAATATATTAAAAACCTAAAATGTTTGGCAAAACACAGTACTGTTATAACTTTCTCTTCTCCGACATAGTTCATTTATTCAGAACAAAAATAGTCACTTATAAATTACACAATACAAAAAGGATAAAATAGCGCAACCTTTTATTTTACCAGCATATTTTTCTGTTCCAAGAGAGCCAGGAGAAATAAATGTGCATCCATACAATTGCCATTTGCCTCTCATGTGAATGCCAAGTTGGTCCAGAGCACAAACTGTCGCTGACCCAATCAGTTGTACCACCACCACCACTGCTGATTGGGGCAACCAGTTCCTTCTTGCCAACGGCAGTTCAAAAGGGGCCTTGTTTTATAATTGCTAATAATGAATTATCAGCAATCGTTAACCTGTAATGTTTCCTTTTTTAGTGGTTTACTCCCTGCTTCTTGATCACTTCCGCTTGTCCATGAAGAAAATACTCGCCAATTGTAACATTTAAAAAAAAAAATAATAAGACCACACATGGCCACAATAACAATGACTGATAATAACCCAGATTAGAAGTCATACGATAATTCTAGTGTGGGCCGGGATATCAATATGAATGCACAAATTGATATTACAAGTTTACAGTAAAACAGATTTACCAGAGAAGTTTAGTGCATTCAACATTACTTTCAATGGATATTACAACTGCTCATATTACAAATTAAAATGTATAGGTTGCACTTGAGCCAAAGCTCAAATAGCCTTAGTATATTGAGACCTAAACCAAAGTATAAGGGTTAAAACAAAAATGTTTCACAAAACACATGTAAAACATATTAAAATAAAGTATTACACTCATATATAAACATTTTTTATAAAAATAAAGTAAGTTATAAGTTTATATTTTAAAACTTTGAAAAGGGATATGGTATATGGCAAGGGGTTTGACTGAAAAGGGCTCCAAAGTGTGTGTGTATATACACATATATATATATATATATATATATATATATATACATACACACAAACATATATATATATACACACATACTGTACATATACATACACACACATATTTAGATAGATAGATAGAATGTATATGTCTATTTACATATAAACACATAAATATAAAGAAATATATGTGTACACTTTTGTGCTCTTCCCAGTAGAATACCTTGAAATAGGCAATATCATTTTTAAACAATTTTGGACTTGATTGCAAGTGAAGCGCTAATTACTACCGCTTTCGCTAGAGTGGTGACTGCTCTAGAAGTAAGCCTTTTTTGCTCGTCGGGTTGCGCTGGTATTACGAGTTGAAAATTAAAAGTTATCGCACCAACGCTTACCCGACGAGGGCTAAAGGTCGAACTTACACACGAATGATAACCGATTCTACCATAGAAGTCAATGGAGCAAAAAATGTGGAAAAAACTGAACACCCTACTCACGCTAACCTGAATCTCTAATAACCCCTAAACGGCCACATAGCCCACAGCAAAGTCTCCACTACACTAAACTGCCAGCCCTCAACGCAAAGTAAACTACTACACTATTAACCTCTAAACTGCCAGGTCCAATGCAAAATAACCCGCCAACTTCTAAACCCTCTAACCTAACACTCCTTAAGCTAACCCAAAATAGACTAACCCTACTGTAAAAAAAAAACAAAAAACCTAACTACCTACAAAAAATAACAAACAAATTATCAAAAATAAAAAAGATTCATGCCTATTCCAAAACCCCAAAATAATAAAAAGAAAAACTATCCTAAAACTAAACTACTAATAGCCCTTTAAATTGCCTTTTCTAGGACACTGCCCTAAAGTGATCAAGCTCTTTTTGTGAAAAAAAAACTTACACATCTGCTAACACTAAAAAAACCTACTCTAAAAAGTGCCCTAAAAAAGGGCATTTAGCTCTTTTTCTGCCCAGAGGGAAATAAATAAATCCCTAATCTTAAAAAACAAACAAAAAGAAAATGAACGCTAAACCCCAAACTGTTACACACCAAAGATGATGGCGGCGCCGGCACTCCATCTTCATCCCGGTGGTGGTCCATCTTCTTATCTTCATCTCGGCGACAGCAGTCTTTATCCCTCTTCAGAGCTTCAACACGGACATACTCTTCATGCGGTCACCAGCCACACACTGAATTTTGAATGTGAGGTACCCCTTTTAAATTGGGATACTCTTGCATTCCTTGCAAGTGAACAACATAGGAATTTAAAGTATTCCTAATGCACCTTCAGCTTAGCGAAGTTGGTCTAGCGCAGTTTCAGACTAGTGCATAAGCGATAAATTTAAACTTATTTTAGTATGCCCCATAGGAGTTTAGGGGAAGATGGAGTTAGCGTGGTTGTGAAATCTGAAGTCCTAAAGTTAGCATGGCTCACGCTTTTTATTTATAATTAATACCAGAGCTAACATAGGAGCGCTGTTGTTTTACCTTGAGTGCAGTTGGAGTTCTCAAGAGAGATTTTTTTCGCTCCACTTGTAATCTAGTCCAATATCAGTAAAAATTACAATTATTTGGTATCAGTAACACACAAATATGAGGCAAAATTGTGTGCAAAAATATTAGAAAAAAATATTAAAAACATTGTGGTGTTTGGATTGATTCCTTTGTACAGAGCCTAGGGAAAATAATTTACATATATTAAATTCACCTTTTTCCCAAAACCATCTTGATAAGTGTTAAACAATCTGGGTGCCGTTGTTATATAAGCATGATGGGCATACTGGACACAGTGGTTACATTTAGAATTTTAAATATATATTTTAAAACTTTTTTCAATCATTAATTGAGAAAACAAATATTTCTGATTTGGTGAGATTTTCATCTGAAATCAAGAACAGTGCAGGACATTTTTTTTTCTATAAGAAGAAAGTTGCTGCAACTGATACCATCTTCTATATTGGGCTTTAAATAATTATTGTAATGTAAATCATGAAACCACTATGGGCACGATGATCTAAAGCTCTGCTTGCTGGCGAGATTACCTAAGACGTCTCGGCTAAGACGTCGGTCTCGGCAGTAGTGTGAGGTCCCTCAAAGAATTGTAGAATAGCACATTTAAGCTTCAGAGGTGTTTATATCTAGATGTGAAGGAGACACTCATACATTGTAATTGGCATAAATAGTAGCATAAAAAATGATGGGCCAGATTACAAGTAAAATATTGATATTTGCGTTCCACTGTGTAATACCAGAGCACACTAATTATAAGTTGTCAGCAATGCAAAAGCGAGCTCGCGTTTGCATTTCTGGGAAGCATTGTGCTCATGAGAGCACACTTCCATAGGCTCCAATGGGAGCCTCGTTCTGATGCTGTTAGAGATGGCATCAAAACCTAAGCGCAGCAAAGGGGGTAAGTAGCGCAGGCGCAGCGATGTCAGAAAATATAAATACATATGTATATGACTATATATTAATATGTGTATTTACATATATTAACACAAATATATATGTATATACACACAGTGCCCATAGACCGTAATGTAAAGGCCATTTTTTTCTAACACCCCACTCCTGACAACTTTCCCCCCAAAATACTGCATAGTGCAGTTATTTTATTAAAAAATAAAGATGCTGCTATCTTTAGTTTTTAATAAAATACAGACCACTGTATTTTGGGGGCATTTGGGGTACATTTATAAAATTAACCAGAGATTTCATCTCTAGTTAATTTTATATGCCCAATAAACAGCCACTTGTAATGGCTGGTTAATTATGGCACGTCCACAAACAGGCAAATTTGCCAATTTGCAGGTCCGTGATAATTTAGCGCTCCACTTGTAACCTAGCCCTATGTTTTTTAAATATATAAATACATTAATATTTATTAAATATATAAATAAATACATTTGTTATTTTTTTTATTTATTGAAAACCAAAAATCCAATAAAGCAACACATATTGTAAAGTAGGTATAGAAGAGAGGGGGGACACGCAGGTCCCCCCCCCCCAAAAAAAGGCACTTAGAGATAAAGAGTGGACACACAGGTCCTAAATGAGTACTATTACAAGATAAGAGGTTATTAACGGTTGTTCAATCATAATAGAAATTTAAGTGAAACAGTACAAAGCAGACCTTTTAGTGCTGCTATTGGGGTAGGGGGTGGGGAGAGAGGTAGGGGTGCTAGAGGGGGGTCAAGGGGGCATCAACAAGTAGTCCAACCTATTCAAGTGAGTGTGCGTTTAATTTGATTAAAAAGTTTGTGGCTTAGTATATAGGGGGGTGTCCTGGTTCTAACTAGTTGCATGGTTCGGATCATTTGCTGTGGCACTTGGGAGCCACAGGGTATTATATTTATCCTTCCAGTATGCCCAGGTAAGTTCAAATAGGTCGGATTTGTTGAGTGAGTGGAACATGTCCTTTTCCATGTTATATAAGTAGGCCATTGCGTTTAAGATTTCAGGCCATTTCGGAGGAAATTATTTTTTCCAGGATCTAGCCATACTAGTTTTAACTGCTGAGAAGAAGAATATACAGAGAAGGCTGTGGTGCTTTGGTAATGTGTGCGTGCCTATATGCTTTATGTTTTCGGGATATGGATCCTTAACTTAGACAAGACAAGAAAGCATGTGTTCCAGGTGGATTTGACTTTTAGGCATTCCCACCAAATGTGGAGCAAGTCTCCTGATAAGTCGCAATTACACCAACAAAGCGGGGAAGATCCCTGATACATTCTGGCTAGCCTTGTGGCGACGTAGTGCCAGTGCGAGATTATTTTATAATATGTCTCATACATTGTTATGCAGTGTAGCACTTACTTAGTGTGTGTAAGAGTTTGTTGCCATGTTTGGAGTGGGATAGTGATATTTAGTTGGGATTCCCATCTGTTCAGATGGGGTGCCAGTTCAGGTGGTGAGGTGCCATCTAAAAGGTTGTAGTGTGTGGACAGTGGTTTGTACAGCCTGTGGCCCCTTTGCCAGATGGATTCCCAGGGGGTGAAGATGACTTGGGGGTGAAGTCCCAACTTGGGATAAAACGTTTAATCCTGAGGAGTTCGAAGTGAAGAAGGGTGGGAATGTTAACAGGGTTTTCTATTTGATCTAGAGTAATGAACTGGTCTTGAGAGGTAGTGGACCAAAAGTCGTAGACCTGTTTAACTCCTAACTGGGCCCATTTGTTAGGGTGGGTTTCTGGTAAACCTGTAAGTAGGCCCACTATAAAAGTGATAGGTGACGGGTGCCGGGCCACTAAATCCCAAGTGTACAGACATTCAATAATTATGGGATTGGTAATTCCAAGAGATCTACGACAATGGGCTGGGGTCCAGATCAGGTCTCTAAGGTGAATCTGAAAGAGAAGCAAGGCTTGTTCTATGTCCCTCCCCTTGCTGGAGGACTGTGTAACCCCCTTATTGGGAAATATGTGTGAGCATCACCCCTTCAAAATATTTTGTTACTGACGGGGAGGCTAGGCCCCCTAAGGTGGGTGGGGTATTGTAGAGTTCTATGAGCTATTCTAGGAAAAGGTATGTGAGTCTGGGAGGAAGGACTTTTTTAGGGATTCTATGCGACCTATACAAGAGATGGATTTGTGATTCCATTTATGTTTCAGGTTACTTAATTTCGTTAGTAAAGGTAGATAATTATCCTTAAATAAATACATTTTCTTTCAAAAATCTATTTAAAAATCATCTGCTTTGAAATATGTTATTAAAAAAATAATAAAAAAAATAACAAAACATATTTTAAGAACCCTGGAATATTTGTATTACAGTAAGAAGATGGCAGTACAATTTTCTAGATATTGTAAATATCAATTATTAAAAACCTGTGCAGATCTCGGTTACCAACAAACAAGATGGAATGGCAAATGATTCAATCAGAAGAATGCGATTGCTGATAGTAATCCAGTCTAAAAAGACGAACGTATTGTAACATACAATCATGAAAATGTGAGTACGAAATAAAAAGAGACATTTTACAAACATGATTTCGTTTCTAAATGTTGTAGTCGTGATTTTGTTTATCTGCAGATTTACGAGATAACATGTAGGAATACAGTACATATGTACATTTCTGTGGCTGTAGGTTTAATGAACCTATAGAACATATATTTATATATTTATCTAAAATGGCGTCTTTGGCTATTTCAGAGTGTATTACACATGTGCAACAAAATAGAAGTATTCCAGAATGTCTTGGAATGCTTGCAAATATGTTGAAAAGGCCAGTTACTACCAGCCAAGGTTTTTGCAAGCTGTTAAAATGGAATACAGAAGTATGTCAGCTGGTTTTCTATCGCCAAACCTATTGCAGTGAACAATAATTTAACCATTTCCCATTACAGTCTTATTTGTTGATGACCAAGATCTTTTGCATGGGTTTATTACATAAGGTCCCAAAAATTTCATTTTGAATAATAATGAATTACAATATCTGGAATCCACCATCTTGTTACAGTAATACACATTTAGCAAAGACAAATCTCATTCTGTACAGTGAGGCTTGGAAGTATTGGCTACATTTAAACCTCTTAACGTAGCTGTATCACAATTTGCAGTATAAGAACTGTTAAAATCCCATTATAAAAGATAAAATAAGTTTAAGTTGTGTCCACGTTCTTAACATGGAAAATAAATTCCTGCAGCGTTTTTTATTTTAGAGTTATATGTCTCCAAGTTGGAAAAATGGTGATTTGTTAATCAATAATTGTAAAAAAAAACAAAAAATGTTTCAAATACAAAGTGTGTATATAATCATTGAGCAAATATACCCAGAATACCCATCGGTTCGGATAACTAGTTTTGATCCAGGTGACAACAACTTAAAAAACAAAACATGTTTTAGGGTGGTTTTCAGTTCAAAGCTTGTTCGTGGCTGAGGCTTTTTAGACCACTATTTTATAAGATCATATTAAACTCTGTGGCCCTGTTACATAATATACATCTCAAGCTGCATAGAACAGGATAGCTAATACAAATAATTAACTGCTAGATCCAAAATCAGTCACTTTGTCGTAGAAATATCTAAAAATAATTATATATAAGAAGGACAGTCTTGCCCCAAGGAAGTCTCTCGTACTGGCCAAAGAATGCCAATCTTACAATGTTAGTAAAAGGGCAGTGCAAAGTCAGCACAATATAAACTTTAATTTTGTTTTGATAACAGCCATACTGGAGGCTTTGGGTGTACTCCCAATGTTAGTTTCATGTCCAGCCCTTATTGTGGGGTATGGGTACCTTACACCACCATTTCTCTTACTCCGCCAGAGTTTCCACAAATAGTGCCTAACAGACCTTAATGTGACACACTTGATGTTAGGGGGGGTAGTTATCAAGCCGTCAACCTCAAATACGCTGGAATTCCGCAGCGTATTTGTGGCGAGGCTGATTCGCATTAGTTATCAAAGGCTAGATCCCGGCAAAAGTAGAATTTTGTGACGTAAACTTCGATCCGCCGGACTCAGTCCGACACAGATCGATTCTTACGTCACTACAGATGTTCCGCACACAAGTGCGGCACAATCTGACTACTTTTGCTAGTTATCAAAAAACTAGCAGGTACGCTCGGCACTTTTACGGCCCAGCGTACCTGGTTTTCAAACCGCCACCCTGGAGGCGGCGGATCCCATAGGAATCAATGGGAGTCTGACCATAGCGAAAGTACAAGTTCGCTGCTGCCAGACATCCCATTGATTTCTATGGGAGCTGTCTACACCTAACACCCTAACATGTACCCCGAGTCTAAACACCTCTAATCTGTCCCCCCTACACCGCCGCAACTAAATAAAATGATTAACCCCTAAACCGCCGCTCACGGAGCCCACTGCAAGTTACTCTATACATATTAACCCCTAAACCGCCGCTCCCGGAGCCCACCGCCACCTACATGATACCTAGTAACCCCTTATCCTGCCCCCCCTATAATAAAGTTATTAACCCCTATCCTGCCGATCCCGCACCTCGCCGCAAATAAATAAATAGTTTAACCCCTAAACCGCCGCTCCCTGACCCTGCCGCAACCTATATTAAATTTATTAACCCCTAATCTGCCCCCCTACACCGTCGCCACCTATAATACATTTATTAGCCCTTTTCCTGCCCCCCACTACACCGCCGCCACTGTAATAAATTTATTAACCCCTAAACCTAAGTCTAACACTAACCCTAACACCCCCCTAACTTAAATATTAATTAAATAAATATAAATCATATTTCTATTATGAACTAAATTAATCCTATTTAAAACTAAATACTTACCTTTAAAATAAACCCTAATATAGCTACAATATAAATAATAATTATATTGTAGCTATTTTAGGATTTATTTTTATTTTACAGGTACCTTTCAATTTATTTTAACTAGGTACAATAGCTATTAAATAGTTATTAACTATTTAATAGCTTACCTAGCTAAAATAAAGAGAAATGTACCTGTAAACTAAAAACTAACCTAAGTTACAATTACACCTAACACTACACTATACTTTAATAAATTATTCCTATTTAAAACTAAATACTTACCTGTAAAATAAACCCTAAGATAGCTACAATATAATTAATAATTACATTGTAGCTATCTTAGGATTTATATTTATTTTACAGGTAACTTTGTATTTATTTTAGCTAGTTAGAATAGTTATTAAATAGTTATTAACTATTTAATAACTACCTAGCTAAAAGAAATACAAAATTACCTGTAAAATAAATCCTAACCTAAGTTACAATTAAACCTAACACTACACTATCATTAAATAAATTAAATAAATTAACTACAAATAACTACAATTAAATACAATTACATAAACTAACTAAAGTACAACAAATAAAAAAAGCTATGTTACAAAAAATAAAAAAAATAAGTTACAAACATTTAAAAAAATATTACAACAATTTTAAGCTACTTACACCTAATCTAAGCCCCCTAATAAAATAACAAACCCCCCCAAAATAAAAAAAAATGCCCTACCCTATTCTACATTAAAAAAAGTTCAAAGCTCTTTTACCTTACCAGCCCTTAAAAGGGCCTTTTGTGGGGGCATGCCCCAAAGAATTCAGCTCTTTTGCCTGTAAAAGAAAAATACAACCCCCCCAACATTAAAACCCACCACCCACATACCCCTAATCTAACCCAAACCCCCCTTAAAATAACCTAACACTAATCCCCTGAAGATCATCCTACCTTTAGTCGTCTTCACTCAGCCGAGCCACCAATGGAACTGAAGAGGACATCCGGACCGGCAGAAGTGATCATCCAAGGGGCGCTGAAGAAATCTTCCATCCGATGAAGTGATCCTCCAAGCGGCGCTGAAGAAATCTTCCATCCGGGCGATGTCATCTTCCAAGAGGCGCTGAAGAAGTCTTCTATCCGGGCGAAGTCATCTTCAAAGCCGGGTCTTAAATCTTCATCCCGCCGACGCGGAACATCCTTCTTTCCCGACGGACTACCGACGAATGAAGGCTCCTTTAAGGGACGTCATCCAAGATGGCGTCCCTTCAATTCCGATTGGCTGATAGGATTCTATCAGCCAATCGGAATTAAGGTAGGAAAAATCTGATTGGCTGATTGAATCAGCCAATCAGATTCAAGTTCAATCCGATTGGCTGATCCAGTCAGCCAATCAGATTGAGCTCGCATTCTATTGGCTAATCGGAACAGCCAATAGAATGCGAGCTCAATCTGATTGGCTGACTGGATCAGCCAATCGGATTGAACTTGAATCTGATTGGCTGATTCAATCAGCCAATCAGATTTTTCCTACCTTAATTCCAATTGGCTGATAGAATCCTATCAGCCAATCGGAATTGAAGGGACGCCATCTTGGATGACGTCCCTTAAAGGAGCCTTCATTCGTCGGTAGTCCGTCGTGAAAGAAGGATGTTCCGCGTCGGCGGGATGAAGATTCAAGACCCGGCTTCGAAGATGACCTCGCCCGGATAGAAGACTTCTTCAGCGCCTCTTGGAAGATGAGATCGCCCGGATGGAAGATTTCTTCAGCACTGCTTGGAGGATCACTTCATCGGATGGAAGATTTCTTCAGCGCCCCTTGGATGATCACTTCTGCCGGTCCGAATGTCCTCTTCAGTTCCATCGGTGGCTCGGCTGAGTGAAGACGACTAAAGGTAGGATGATCTTCAGGGGATTAGTGTTAGGTTATTTTAAGGGGGGTTTGGGTTAGATTTGGGGTATGTGAGTGGTGGGTTTTAATGTTGGGGGGGGTTGTATTTTTCTTTTACAGGCAAAAGAGCTGAATTCTTTGGGGCATGCCCCCACAAAAGGCCCTTTTAAGGGCTGGTAAGGTAAAAGAGCTTTGAACTTTTTTAATGTAGAATATGGTAGGGCATTTTTTTATTTTGGGGGGGTTTGTTATTTTATTAGGGGGCTTAGATTAGGTTTAAGTAGATTAAAATTGTTGTAATATTCTTTTAAATGTTTGTAACTTATTTTTTTTATTTTTTGTAACATAGCTTTTTTTATTTTTTGTACTTTAGTTAGTTTATGTAATTGTATTTAATTGTAGTTATTTGTAGTTAATTTATTTAATTTATTTAATGATAGTGTAGTGTTAGGTTTAATTGTAACTTAGGTTAGGATTTATTTTACAGGTAATTTTGTATTTCTTTTAGCTAGGTAGTTATTAAATAGTTAATAACTATTTAATAACTATTCTAACTAGCTAAAATAAATACAAAGTTACCTGTAAAATAAATATAAATCCTAAGATAGCTACAATGTAATTATTAATTACATTGTAGCTATCTTAGGGTTTATTTTACAGGTAAGTATTTAGTTTTAAATAGGAATAATTTATTAAAGTATAGTGTAGTGTTAGGTGTAATTGTAACTTAGGTTAGTTTTTAGTTTACAGGTACATTTCTCTTTATTTTAGCTAGGTAAGCTATTAAATAGTTAATAACTATTTAATAGCTATTGTACCTAGTTAAAATAAATTGAAAGGTACCTGTAAAATAAAAATAAATCCTAAGATAGCTACAATATAATTATTATTTATATTGTAGCTATATTAGGGTTTATTTTATAGGTAAGTATTTAGTTTTAAATAGGATTAACTTAGTTAATAATAGAAATATTATTTAGATTTATTTAATTAATATTTAAGTTAGGGGGTGTTAGGGTTAGTGTTAGACTTAGGTTTAGGGGTTAATAATATTATTACATTTCTCTTTATTTTAGCTAGGTAAGCTATTAAATAGTTAATAACTATTTAATAGCTATTGTACCTAGTTAAAATAAATTGAAAGGTACCTGTAAAATAAAAATAAATCCTAAGATAGCTACAATATAATTATTATTTATATTGTAGCTATATTAGGGTTTATTTTAAAGGTAAGTATTTAGTTTTAAATAGGATTAATTTAGTTCATAATAGAAATATGATTTAGATTTATTTAATTAATATTTAAGTTAGGGGGGTGTTAGGGTTAGTGTTAGACTTAGGTTTAGGGGTTAATAAATTTATTACAGTGGCGGCGGTGTAGTGGGGGGCAGGATATGGGTTAATAAATTTATTATAGGTGGCGACGGTGTAAGGGGGGCAGGATAGCGCTTAATAAATTTAATATAGGTTGCAGCGGGTTCAGGGAGCGGCGGTTTAGGGGTTAAACTATTTATTTATTTGCGGCGAGGTGCGGGATCAGCAGGATAGGGGTTAATAACTTTATTATAGAGGGTGACGATATAGGGGGGGCAGGATAGTGGTTACTAGGTATAATGTAGGTGGCAGCAGTGTCCGGGAGCAGTGGTTTAGGGGTTAACACATTTATAAGACTTGCGGCGGGGTCTAGGAGCGGCGGTTTAGGGGTTAGTAACTTTATTTAGTTGCGGGGGGCTCCGGGGGCGCCGGTATAGGGGGTAGAACAGTCAGGGCCGGACTTCCCATTAGGCACAGTAGGCATGTGCCTACAGGTGCCTTGCAGTGAGGGGCGCCTGCCTGTCAGTAATTAAAAAAAAAAAAAAAAAAATTTTTTTTTTTTGAGGGCATTTATTTTAATAAGAATTGTGCTGCCAGGTGCCTACAAAGTCGAGTGTTTCATTGGGAATATGTTACAGCAGTTGAGGGAGCCATGAAGGAGAGAGGGGCAAAGATTAAAACTAAACCCCTCCCATTTTCGCCAGGCATGTTTAGTTTCACTTTTATTTTATGTACTTCTGTTGCCTAACACAGCCAAGCTCCATGCTGATGTGGTGCAGAAACTTTTTGTTGAGGAATGAAAGCTTCAGAACAGGTTAGGACTGTACAAGGCTTCTAATGCTGCCTAGAATTAAAACATAACAAGTAGAGCACTTTAACCCCTTGGCTACTAGAGAGGGTTGCAGTGTATTCACTTGTTATGTGCTGTATTCCTTTTTTATAGCCAGGAGTTTAAATTCTGCTTCAGGATGAATGTTTTTGTTCTATAAAGGCCTTGGAGGTTATGTGGGACTAGCTGCTCTGCTCTTTATTACAAGCTGCCAATTGTGATTTACAGCCTTTAGGGCACTTTGACAACAAAGTTTGTAGACTGTAAGGCTGTAAAATGTGTATGTGTGTAAACCACTCACATGGCATATTTGTTTGTATGTATGTATATGTATGTGTATATATATATACACACATACACACACATCACACACATATATATACACATACACACACATCACACACACACACACATATATATATATGAAAAGAAAAGCTATACACTAATGGCTTGTCAATAAACATGTCCTATGAGCCCATCTGGGTCTGCACAGATGTGTATTTCTGTCTCAGAACTGACATTGACTATGTGTTTAACTCTTTTGCAAGAGGCTAACACACTTCTGTGCAAGCACTAGTGCAATAATAAAATGCCCAGCAAACTGTCACATTTTATGTCCCTTTAAATAGGGTTTTCTTTAGAATATTTTGCATTAAAAGTTTAACATGATTTGTTTTTGTTATACATAATAGAAATTGTATGGCCATTTGAGTCAAGTGAATATTGATTTTTGGTGTAGCTTCCATTACAACAAATATTGCAATTGGTGTGTGTATTTGTGTATCTCCATAAAAGGGAAAATTTAATTTTACATCTAATATTTATTTTTAGTTGTCCTAAATAATAATAAAAAAAAAAGTCCTCATTTTTTCCACTTTTTTTCTGGGGGGGTAGGGGATGGGGGGGGCGCTTCAGGTTTTTGTGCCTACAGCCACCTGAGATGTAAATCCGGCCCTGAGAACAGTGTAGTTTAGTGTGAGTGCTTAGTGACAGGCTAGCAAGAAAGCTGTCAAACAGCCGAAGAGCAGCGAGATCGGATGAGTGATAACTCTCACAGTCCGCTGCTCATCGCCCCGTGGCTTTTTGACAGCTTTACTTGATAACTTAGGCAAATTTTTTCAGGTCCGCGGCGGCGATGTGAGGCGAGCTTAGGCGGGCGTATTGGGCCGGCGAAGGCAGGAAAGTTGACACGTTGATAACTACCCCCCTTTGTCTTCACAAATATTAACTACCGTAATAAGTAATAGTGTTGCATGTTTCTCCAGAGATAATCACCAAAGAATAATATAAAGTCAGCAAGGTTAACAAGACTGTTATGCCCAACATACACTCAGCTTTGGGGAGAGGGTGCAGCATATTGATCTCTTATATAGTGTAATACAGCTGTACTATTTATATTTTCCAGCCGTTTTTTCTTACCTTCACCCTGTATGATACAGGGACTTTCCGCTGCTGCAGCCCAAGTTAGCTTGCTACAGAATGTAGCTCTGATCTTAGCTATGAAGCATCAACAATCTTGTCCGGGACTTCCCAGTGAGGCCTCCAATTCCAATAACTGAATGAGCTTTACGTCCTGGGCCATACGATGCTGGATGGTTCCGGTCTAAGCAGTGTTAGTTCCTTTTCTTCAGAGCGCTGCACACTCCTCTCTCCCACCACGTGGGTGTACCAGGATAGCAATAGTGTTCAATTGGCGTTTCAGACAGTAGCCGTGGCAAACCAGCCTGTTGCCACAATGTGGACTACCACACACACATACCACACACACACGTCTTACGTAGTTAAGCGCCTCAAGAACGTGACCAAGTCGTATCAGGATGAAGGAGTACACAGGCTGGATGCGTGCGCTAGCTCCTCCCACCGGAAACACCAAAAAAAAAATAGACAAACAATAATTTAACCATTTCCCATTACGATCTTGTTTGTTGATGACCATGCATGGGTTTATTACATAAGGTCCCAAAAATTTAATTTTGAATAATAATGAATTACGATATCTGGAATCCACCATCTTATTACAGTTATACAAATTTAGCAAAGACACATCTCATTCTGTAAAGTGAGGCTTGGAAGTTCTGGCTAAATTTAAACCTCTTAACATAGCTATATCACAAATTACAGTAAAAAAACTTTTAAAATCCCATTATAAAAATAAAATAAGTTTAAGTTCTGACCACGTTCTTAACATGGAAAATAATTTTCTACAGTCTTTTTAATTTTAGATGAATATGTCTCCAAAATGGAAAAATGGAGATTTCTCAATCAATGATTGGAAAAAAAACTAAAGCATTTCAAATACAAAGTGTGTATATAATCATTGAGCAAAGATGCCCAGAATACCCATCGGTTTGGATTCCTAGTTTTGATACAGGTGACAACAACTTAAAAAACAAAACATGTTTTAGGATGGTTTTCAGTTAAAAGCTTGTTCTTGGCTGAGGCTTTTTAGACTCAATTGTCTTTGGAAAGTTGTAGGGTGCTCAAAAGGAAGAAATGTCCCACAGTACCAGATACATATAACACTTACTCTTTGGCAGTGCCATTTCAACTTAAATTGTTGAGCATACAGTAAATAACTTATTGTAGCTATCAGCTGTAATGAGGATTAAGTGTAGAATATTTGGCTGGTTGTTCAAACAAACTGCATGATTCCCATGTTTACCAATGTTGCAGTGCCCAACCTAAAAATATTGTGCCAAACAGTCTGTAAGCTATCACGCACACAAGACATGTTGTTACAATAACTAAGTCTGCTTGATTTCTAATAGTTTCATGTGGGCTCTTGTAATGAATTTAGTAGCTATCTGTGGGCAAAGATGCCAAATAAATTTAAAGAAGAAAGACTAACAAGTTTTACATTTACCTTAAAGGGACATGCCACCCACATTTTTTCTTTTATGATTTAGAAAGAGAATGCAATTTTAATCATCTATCTAATTTACTTATATTATCTAATTTGTTTTATTCTCTTGATATGCTTTGATGAAAAAGCATATCTAGATATGCTCACTAGCTGCTGATTGGTTGCTGCACATAGAAGCCTCGTGTGATTGGCTCACCATGTGCATTGCTTTTTTTTTCAAATAAGGATATTTAAAAAATGAAGCAAAATAAATAATGGAAGTAAATTGTAATGTTGTTTAAATTTCTATTCTCTATCTGAATCATGAAAGAAAGATTTTGGGTTTAGTGGCCCTTTAAAGTTACATTCTAGTACAAAAATAAATAATACATTTTTTAAAGAATATTTTATTTTTAAACAAATTGTTTTAATCATATTAACCATGGTTACATTTTCTTTCTTGTGCCAATGCAGATGTGAATACAGCTAAAAAACAACTAAGGCACAGGCCTTCTGTGATGGTCAATGATTGCAGCATTAACTATGGGTCTAACCCTTTTGAAATAGTTAACACACTGAAAAAGCAGGGAATTTCAATAAAACTATAATGTTCTAACAAAATACAGCATTTTAGTTTTACACTAGAACGTCCCTTTAACACTTCAAAACTACTTCAAGGGACAGTCAAGTCCAAATTTTTTTTCATGATTCAAATAGGGCATGCCATTTTAAACAACTTTCCAATTTACTTATATCACCAATTTTGCTTTGTTCTCTTACGGCTAGATTTAGAGTTTTGTCGGTAACGACCCGCGTAGCTAACGCTGGCTTTTTTCTGGCCGCACCTTTTAAATAACTCTGGTATTGAGAGTCCACAGAATGGCTGCGTTAGGCTCCAAAAAAGGAGCGTAGAGCATATTTAACGCAACTTCAACTCTTGATACCAGAGTTGCTTACGGACGCGGCCAGCCTCAAAAACGTGCTCGTGCACGATTCCCCCATAGGAAACAATGGGGCTGTTTGAGCTGAAAAAAAACCTAACACCTGCAAAAAAGCCGCGTTCAGCTCCTAACGCAGCCCCATTGTTTGCTATGGGGAAACACTTCCTACGTCTGCACCTAACACTCTAACATGTACCCCGAGTCTAAACACCCCTAACCTTACACTTATTAACCCCTATTCTGCCGCCCCCGCTATCGCTGACCCCTGCATATTATTATTAACCCCTAATCTGCCGCTCCGTAAACCGCCGCTACTTACATTATCGATATGTACCCCTAATCTGCTGCCCCTAACACCGCCGACCCCTATATTATATTTATTAACCCCTAATCTGCCCCCCACAACGTCGCCTCCACCTGCCTACACTTATTAACCCCTAATCTGCCGAGCGGACCGCACCGCTATTATAATAAAGTTATTAACCCCTAATCCGCCTCACTAACCCTATAATAAATAGTATTAACCCCTAATCTGCCCTCCCTAACATCGCCGACACCTAACTTCAAACATTAACCCCTAATCTGCCGACTGGAGCTCACCGCTATTCTAATAAATTTATTAACCCCTAAAGCTAAGTCTAACCCTAACACTAACACCCCCCTAAATTAAATATAATTTAAATCTAACAAAATAAATTAACTCTTATTAAATAAATTATTCCTATTTAAATCTAAATACTTACCTGTAAAATAAATCCTAATATAGCTACAATATAAATTATAATTATATTATAGCTATTTTAGGATTTATATTTATTTTACAGGTAACTTTGTATTTATTTTAACCAGGTATAATAGCTAAAATAGTTAAAATAATTACAAAATTACCTGTAAAATTAATCCTAACCTAAGTTACAATTAAACCTAACACTACACTATCAATAAATTAATTAAATAAAATATCTACAATTACCTACAATTAAACCTAACACTACACTATCAATACATTAATTAAATACAATATCTACAAATAAATACAATGAAATAAACTAACTAAAGTACAAAAAATAAAAAAGAACTAAGTTACAAAAAAATAAAAAAATATTTACAAACATCAGAAAAATATTACAACAATTTTAAACTAATTACACCTACTCTAAGCCCCCTAATAAAATAACAAAGACCCCCAAAATAAAAAAAATGCCCTACCCTATTCTAAATTACTAAAGTTCAAAGCTCTTTTACCTTACCAGCCCTGAACAGGGCCCTTTGCGGGGCATGCCCCAAAGAATTCAGCTCTTTTGCCTGTAAAAAAACCACATACAATACCCCCCCCCAACATTACAACCCACCACCCACATACCCCTAATCTAACCCAAACCCCCCTTAAATAAACCTAACACTAAGCCCCTGAAGATCTTCCTACCTTATCTTCACCATACCAGGTTCACCGATCGATCCAGAAGAGCTCCTCCGATGTCCTGATCCAAGCCCAAGCAGGGGGCTGAAGATGTCCATGATCCGGCTGAAGTCTTCATCCAAGCGGGAGCTGAAGAGGTCCATGATCCGGCTGAAGTCATCATCCAATCGGGAGCTGAAGAGGTCCATGATCCGGCTGAAGTCTTCTATCAACGGCATCTTCAATCTTCTTTCTTCCGGATCCATCTTGTAGACCTCCGACGCGGAACATCCTGCTGGCCCGACGGACTACCGACGAATGAAGGCTCCTTTAAGGGACGTCATCCAAGATGGCGTCCCTCGAGTTCCGATTGGCTGATAGGATTCTATCAGCCAATCGGAATTAAGGTAGGAAAATTCTTATTGGCTGATGGAATCAGCCAATCAGAATCAAGCTCAATCTGATTGGCTGATCGGATCGGCCAATCGGATTGAACTTGATTCTGATTGGCTGATTCCATCAGCCAATCAGAATTTTCCTACCTTAATTCCGATTGGCTGATAGAATCCTATCAGCCAATCGGAATTCGAGGGATGCCATCTTGGATGACGTCCCTTAAAGGAGCCTTCATTCGTCGGTAGTCCGTCGGGCCAGCAGGATGTTCCGCGTCGGAGGTCTACAAGATGGATCCGGAAGAAAGAAGATTGAAGATGCCGTTGATAGAAGACTTCAGCCGGATCATGGACCTCTTCAGCTCCCGCTTGGATGAAGACTTCAGCCGGATCATGGACATCTTCAGCCCCCTGCTTGGGCTTGGATCAGGACATCGGAGGAGCTCTTCTGGATCGATCGGTGAACCTGGTATGGTGAAGATAAGGTAGGAAGATCTTCAGGGGCTTAGTGTTAGGTTTATTTAAGGGGGGTTTGGGTTAGATTAGGGGTATGTGGGTGGTGGGTTGTAATGTTGGGGGGGGGTATTGTATGTGTTTTTTTTACAGGCAAAAGAGCTGAATTATTTGGGGCATGCCCCACAAAGGGCCCTGTTCAGGGCTGGTAAGGTAAAAGAGCTTTGAACTTTAGTAATTTAGAATAGGGTAGGGCATTTTTTATTTTGGGGGTCTTTGTTATTTTATTAGGGGGCTTAGAGTAGGTGTAATTAGTTTAAAATTGTTGTAATATTTTTCTGATGTTTGTAAATATTTTTTTATTTTTTGTAACTTAGTTCTTTTTTATTTTTTGTACTTTAGTTAGTTTATTTCATTGTATTTATTTGTAGATATTGTATTTAATTAATGTATTGATAGTGTAGTGTTAGGTTTAATTGTAGGTAATTGTAGGTATTTTATTTAATTAATTTATTGATAGTGTAGTGTTAGGTTTAATTGTAATTTAAATTAGGATTTATTTTACAGGTAATTTTGTAATTATTTTAACTATTTTAGCTATTGTACCTGGTTAAAATAAATACAAAGTTACCTGTAAAATAAATATAAATCCTAAAATAGCTATAATATAATTATAATTTATATTGTAGCTATATTAGGGTTTATTTTACAGGTAAGTATTTAGCTTTAAATAGGAATAATTTATTTAATAAGAGTTAATTTATTTCGTTAGATTTAAATTATATTTAATTTAAGGGGGTGTTAGTGTTAGGGTTAGACTTAGCTTTAGGGGTTAATAAATTTATTAGAATAGTGGTGAGCTCCAGTCGGCAGATTAGGGGTTAATGTTTGAAGTTAGGTGTCGGCGATGTTAGGGAGGGCAGATTAGGGGTTAATACTATTTATTATAGGGTTAGTGAGGCGGATTAGGGGTTAATAACTTTATTATAATAGCGGTGCGGTCCGCTCGGCAGATTAGGGGTTAATTATTGTAGGCAGGTGGAGGCGACGTTGTGTGGGGCAGATTAGGGGTTAATAAATATAATATAGGGGTCGGCGGTGTTAGGGGCAGCAGATTAGGGGTACATAAGTATAACGTAGGTGGCGGTCCGCAGATTAGGGGTTAAAAAAATTTAATAGAGTGGCGGCGATGTGGGGGGGCCTCGGTTTAGGGGTACATAGGTAGTTTATGGGTGTTAGTGTACTTTAGAGCACAGTAGTTAAGAGCATTATAAACCGGCGTTAGCCCAGAACGCTCTTAACTACTGACTTTTTTCTGCGGCTGGAGTTTTGTCGTTAGAATTCTAGCGCTCACTTCAGACACGACTCTAAATACCGGAGTTAGAAAGATCCCATTGAAAAGATAGGATACGCAATTGACGTAAGGGGATCTGCGGTATGGAAAAGTCGCGGCTGAAAAGTGAGCGTTAGACCCTTTCCTGACTGACTCCAAATACCGGCGGTAGCCTAAAACCAGCGTTAGGAGCCTCTAACGCTGGTTTTCACGGCTACCGCCAAACTCCAAATCTAGGCCTTAGTATTCTTAGTTGAAAGCTAAACCTAGGAGGTTCATATGCTAATTTATTAGACCTTAAAGGCCGCCTCTAATCTAAATGCATTTTGACAGTTTTTCACCACTTGAGGGTGTTAGTTCATGTGCTTCATATAGATATAATTGAGCTCATGCACGTGAATTTACCAAGGAGTGAGCACTGATTGGCTAAAATTCAAGCCTGTCAAAAGAACTAAAATAAGGGTACAAGGTAGTTACAGAGGTAAACTGTGTATTATTATAACTGTGTTGGTTGTGCAAAACTGGGGAATTATCTATCTTTTAAAACAACAGCAATTCTGGTGTTGACTGTCCCTTTAATATTTACAGACCTACGGTCCACTGCAGTTGTAAACCTTGCTCCCCAGTAGTAACAACTAAAATCCACCTACATCTGAATAGCACTACCAGGTACAGTAGATTGGAGGCCTAAGTCATTAATATTATTAGCCTAAATTCAGTAAAAGGTCTCTTCAGTACAAACAGCTTCACTTCCCCTAGCAACCTCCCCAGCTTCAGCATGTTATCCTATACAGCTAATGGATAACAATAGAAGAGACGTCTCAGACTTAGGAAGCTGGAGAGGCTGTACAGGCCTCTTAGTAAACTTGCCTACCGGGTTTACCATGTTTCTGCCTCTCTAGATGTTTGTATTAGTGTGAAACTGTATTCACAAGGAGGGAGCAGGTGCAGTTTTATTCAAGAAAAAAAAAAATCAGCTTAAATGGACAGTTTACTTGATTTTTGTTATTGTTTAAAAAGATAGATAACGCCTTTATTACTCATTTCCCAGTTTTGCACAAACAACATTGTTATATTAATATACTTTATAATCTTTAAATCACTAAATATCTGCCTGTTTCTAAGCCACTACAGACAGCCTCTTATCTCAGTGCATTTTATTAGCTTTCACAGACAGACGCTGCTACTTCATGTGTGTCATATAGATAGCATTGTGCTCACTCCTGTGCAGTTTTTTTTACTCATCACCACTGATTGGCTAAAATGCAAGTCTGTAAAAAGGATTAAGAAAAGGGGGGGGGGCAGTCTGCAGAAACTTAAATACAAGGAATTTACAGAGGTAAAAAGTATATTAATATAACAGAGTTGGTTATGAAAAACTGGGGAATGGGTAATCAAGGGATTATCTATCTTTTTAAACAATAAAACATATCAAGAAGACTGCCCCTTTGATAGTATTTGCAATCAGTGTCATACTCCCTTTAATACTATTATTTTTACTGACATAATTTATTTTGAGGTTTATTGCCAATGTGATCATGCAGGTACCCTATGATTATAGTGTAAGTAACGAGGTGTATTACATGCAATCCATTGTTTCTAAGTGAAAATGAAATGATACCACTTGTCTAGCACAAATCAACAGCTTAATCAAGCTTTTACTGGAGGAGAGGATTGCAAGGGGAAAGTTAGGATGAGACATTGGCCTAGATTCAGTGGTGGCCATTTTGACCCTGCAGACCCTGTAATGCTGGGGGCCCTGCAGGTAAGTGGGGCCCACCTTCTGTCCAGATTTTCAGGGCAGGTGGGCCGCTTCAGGGACACATCACCTGCTGGTGACCAGTGGCCAAGGAGCAGATGGAGGCAACAGAGTGACCTGTGCGCACAGCGCATTTTGCAAGACCACAACGCTACTGGCCAGGAAGTGACCTTTTAATCCGAATTTCCACCTTTTTTACAACAATTCTAGCCATTAAGGGTTTTAAAGTAGTAGCTGTAAAAAACTACAACATCCTGACGTATCCATCACAAAGTATAAAATAGCAGTAAATGACAAGGTTCTGTAGGAACTTAGATGTAAAGGATAAAGCATTTAATATAATGTGTGTGTGTGTGTGGGGGGGGGGGGGGGTTCTGCTCCCAATATGCCTTTTTCAACATCAGAATAATGAAAATGCAAAGAATAACACCATTCCCATATTTGACCTGGATTGGATATCAGAAAAATCAACCACATTATACATGGATGCATCAAAGGCAGCTGCTAAACTTTAAAAGCTTTATTATAAAATATAAAACATGGCTCACACAATTAGTGAAAAGGGTGATGTACAGGCAGTCTAATACGTTTTGGCCCCCATACATCCTTAATCATAGACTATGATTAACTAAATGTTAAATTCTAGCACAAAGCACTGTTATACGCACACAGGTATATGTAAATATACATAACACATAGAAAGTCTGGCCCTCCCTTGCACACACACAAGATTAAAAGCAGAAATGGAGGAGTTAGTTACAGCACTTGGCTAAACGGTTTCAGCCTAGGACTATGTCATGGTCTCCCCATTCCTGGGTCCCTACCTACAGCCATACAATGGATGCTTTCATTCACACAAACTGATAAACAAACAAGGGTGCATAGGCCTTATGTAATTTCCCTATACACATACAAAACACGGAAAGGGACTGCACTCTCAAACTGTACTGGGTGCACATTCTACGTCACTGAAAAACTCACAACCCTGGATACTCACAGACAGCAGTGCAGCTGCCAGCAACTCAGGCAGTTAAACCCCGGCCAGCCTGGGTGCAAAGCTCAATAGAAAATTACAAAATAAAATAAACCACACAACATAAAGAAAGTTTTGCACAGCAAATTATTTATTTCATGATTCAGATAGAGCATGCAATTTTAAGAAACTTTCTTATTTACTCCTATTATCAAATTTGTCTTCGTTCTCTTACCATCTTTAATTAAAAAGCAGGAATGTAAAGCTAAGGAACCGGTCCATTTTAGGTTCCGCACCCTGGATAGCGCTTACTTATTGGTAACTACATTCAGCCAACCAATAAGCA
Source organism: Bombina bombina (assembly GCF_027579735.1). Taxonomy (NCBI): domain Eukaryota; kingdom Metazoa; phylum Chordata; class Amphibia; order Anura; family Bombinatoridae; genus Bombina; species Bombina bombina. The sequence goes on along the minus strand of NC_069500.1, from coordinate 669,688,166 downwards.
AGCATAACCCAGGTTCTGAACCAAAAATGGGCCGGCTCCTAAGCTTTACATTCTTGTTTTTTTTAAAAATAAAGACAGTAAGAGAATGAAGGAAAATTGATAATAGGAGTAAATTAGAAAGTTGCTTAAAATTGCATGCTCTATCTGAATCATGAAAGAAAACATTTGGATTTAGTATTCCTTAAAAAGCAAAAATGGAAGTTAGTTACAGCATTTGGCTTTAAGCCCAGGACCAGTTTGAGAGTGCTGTCACTTTCCGTGTTTTATATGTGTTTAGGGAAATTACATAAGGCCAGTGCACCCTTGTTTGTGTCAGTTTGTTTGCTTGAAGGCATGTGCATTGTGTGGCTGTAGGTAGGGACCCAGGAGGGAAGAGACCTCAACATGGTCCTGGGATTAAACCATTTGGCCCAACTCTGTATCTAACTCTTCCAATTTTGCTTTTAATCTTGCTGTGTGCTTGTAAGAGCATGACAGACTTTCTGTGTGTTGTGTGGTTTATTTTGTAAATAAAAGAATAAAATACAATCTTAGCTGGGCACTTTAAAGATATACATCAGTGTAATGTTAGCAGTTTTCAATTTCAGGGACTTGAACATCAAAAACGCTACTGAGAGGTGGTAATGTGGAATGTATTTTAGATAGGAGAGAGGTTTATTGGATTTTTTAATTACGTACAAAACATCCAAGGAGCTTAAACATGGAGTGGGATATTCACTTGTTTCATTCATTGGTTGTGGCATGTAAAACATAATTTATGTAAGAACTTACCAGATAAATTCATTTCTTTCATATTGGCAAGAGTCCATGAGCTAGTGACGTATGGGATATACAATCCTACCAGGAGGGGCAAAGTTTCCCAAACCTCAAAATGTCTATAAATACACGCCTCACCACACCCACAATTCAGTTTAACGAATAGCCAAGTAGTGGGGTGATAAAGAAAGGAGTAAAAAGCATCAACAGAGAAATCTGGAAATAATTGTGCTTTATACAAAAACATCATAACCACCATAAAAAGGGTGGGCCTCATGGACTCTTGCCAATATGAAAGAAATGAATTTATCAGGTAAGTTCTTACATAAATTATGTTTTCTTTCATGTAATTGGCAAGAGTCCATGAGCTAGTGACGTATGGGATATCAAATACCCAAGATGTGGAACTCCACGCAAGCGTCACTAGAGAGGGAGGGAGGGATAAAAAATAAACAACAGCCATATGCTGAAAAAATAATCCACAACCGAAAATATAAGTTATTCTAATAAAGAAAAGAAAAAATTAAAACATCAGCAGAAGAATCAAACTGAAACAGCTGCCTGAAGAACTTTTCTACCAAAAATTGCTTCTGAAGAAGCAAATACATCAAAATGGTAGAATTAAGTAAATGTATGCAAAGAGGACCAAGTTGCCGCTTGCAAATTTGATCAACTGAAGCTTCATTCTTAAAAGCCCACGAAGTGGCGACTGATCTAGTAAAATGAGCTGTAATTCTCTGAAGCGGGGCCTAACCCGACTCCAATAAGGTTGAAGAATCAAAAGCTTTAATCAACAAACCAAGGAAATAGCAGAAATTTTTCTGACCTTTCCTAGGACCAGAATATTTAACAAATAGACTAGAAGTCTTCCTGAAATCTTAGTAGCTTCAATATAATATTTCAAAGCTCTCACCACATCCAAAGAATGTAAAGATCTTTCCAAATAATTCTTAGGATTAGGACACAAGGAAGGAGCAACAATTTCTCTACTAATGTTGTTAGAATTCACAACCTTAGGAAAAAATTGAAATGAAGTCCTCAAAACCGCCTTATCCTGATGAAAAATCAGAACAGGAGATTCGCAAGAAAGAGCAGGTAGCTCAGAAACTCTTCTAGCAGAAGAGATGGCCAAAAGGAACAATACTTTCCAAGAAAGTAGTTAAATGTCCAAATAATGCATAGGCTCAATATGGAGGAGCCTGTAAAGCCTTCAAAACCAAATTAAGACTCCAAGGAGGAGAGATTGATTTAATGACAGGCTTAAACACGAACTAAAGCCTGTACAAAACAGTGAATATCAGGAAGTTTAGCAATCTTTCTGTGAATAAAACAGAAAGAGCAGAGATTTGTCCCTTCAAGGAACTTGCAGACAAAACCTTATCCAAACCATCCTGAAGAAACTGTAAAATTCTTGCAACTCTAAAAGAATGCCAAGAGAATTTATGAGAAGAACACCATAAAATGTAGGTCTTCCAAACTTGATAATAAATCTTTCTAGAGACAGATTTACGAGCTTGTAACATAGTATTAATCACTGAGTCAGAGAAACCTCTATGACTTAGTACTAAGCGTTCAATTTCCATACCTTCAAATTAATGATTTGAGATCCTGATGGAAAAACGGACCTTGAGACAGTAGGTCTGGCCTTAACGGAAGTGGCCAAGGTTGGCAACTGGACATCCGAACAAGATCCGCATACCAAAACCTGTGGGGCCATGCTGGAACCACCAGCAACACAAACGATTGTTCCATGATGATTCTGGAAATCACTCTTGGAAGAAGAACTAGAGGTGGGAAAATATAAGCAGGTTGATAACACCAAAGAAGTGTCAGCGCACCCACTGCTTCCGCCTGAAAATCCCTGAACCTGGACAGGCATCTGGGAAGTCTCTTGTTTAGATGAGAGGCCATCAGATCTATCTGTGGAAGACCCCATATCTTGAACAATCTGAGAAAACACATCTGGATGGAGGAACCACTCCAAAGGATATAAAGTCTGATGGCTGAGATAATCCGCCTCCCATGTCTATACCTGGGATATGCACCGCAGATACTTCTTCTTAGCTTGTGGACTGTGAGTCCCACCCTGCTGATGGACAAATGCCACTGAATGTGATATTGTCTGTTTGAAAATAAATGAACAGTTCTCTCTTCAAAAAGGCCAAAACTGAAGAGCTCTGAGAATAGCACGGAGATCTAAAATATTGATTGGTAATCTCGCATCTTGAGATTTCCAAAACCCCTTGTGCTGTCAGAGATCCCCAAACAGCTCCCCAACCTGAAAGATTTGTATCTGTAGAGATCATAGTCCAGGTTAGCTGAACAAAGAAGCCCCTTGAACTAAACGCTGGTGATTTACCACCACGTCAGAGAGTGTCAAACACTGGGATTTAAGGATATTAATTGTGATATCTTAGTATAATCCCTGCACCATGGATTCAGCAAACAAAGCTGGAGAGGTCTCATGTGAGAACTGGCAAAGGGAAATGCGTCATGAGACCTAAATTTTCCATGCACATAACCACTGAAGGGAATGACTGAGACTGAAGGTGCCGACAGGCTGCAACCACTTTCAAAGGTCTCTTGTCTGTTAGAGACAGAGTCATGGACACTGAATCTCTCTGGAAACCTAAAAAGGTGACCCTTGTCTGAGGAATCAAGAAACTTTTGGTAAATTGATCCTCCAACCATGTTTCCGAAGAAACAACACTAGTTGATTAGTGTGAGATTCTGCAGAATGGAAGGACTGAGCTAGTACCAAAATATTGTCCAAATAAGGAAACACCGCAATACCCTGCTCTCTGGTTTCCATAAAGCAGGACACCAGAAACCTTTAAAAAAGATTCTTTGAGCGGTTGCTAGTCCAAAAATGGAAAACCAACGAATTGGTAACGCTTGTCTAGAAAAGAGAATCTCAGGAAACCCCAGACCTTGTCCCTGAAAAGGAACTGGCATGACTACCCCTGAAACTCCAGGTCTGAAACACACTTCAGGAAAGCCTGAGCTTTAACTGGATTTGCTGGGATACGTGAGAGAAAAAATCTTCTCACAGGAGGATTTACTCAGAATACTATTCGAAACCCATGAGAGACAATACTCTGGACCGAATTATCCAAAACATTCTTGAAAAAAACCTTAATCTGCCCCCTACCAGCTGAGCTGGAATGAGAGTCGCACCTTTATGCGGACTTAGGGGCTGTTTTTTTTGGTTTCTTAAATGGGTTGGATTTATTCCATTTAAAGAAGGTTTCCGATTCCATAGGGAAGGATTAGGTTTTTGTTCCTTATTTGAAAAAAAGAACGAAAATGATTTAGAAGCTTAATATTTACCCTTAGGTCTCTTATTACCTTGGAAAGAAGAGATAGCAATCTAGACTTAAAAAGTCATATCAGTATTCCAAGATTTAAGCCTCAAAACTCTTGTAGCTAAAAATAGCTAAAGACATAGATCTAACATCAATCTTGATGATATCAAAAAATGGCATCGGAACTGATTAGTATGTTGCAGAAAGCGAAATATACTAGATAAATCAGAATCCAATTCTTGTTGCGCTAAATCTCCAACAAAAAAGTTGATGCAGCTGCAACATCAATCAAAGAAAATGCAGGCCTGAGACGACCTGAATATAAATAAGCTTTCCTTAGATAAGATTCAAGTCTCCTATCTTAAAGAACTTAAGTACTATCTTCCATAGGAATAGCGGTACGTTCAGCAAGAGTAGAAATAGCCCCAACAAGTTGAGGATCTTTTCCCAAAACTCTATAGAAATTGCTGGTAAAAGGATACAATTTTTTAAACCTTGAAGAAGGAATAAAATAAGTACCCGGCTAATTCCATTCCTAAGAAATCATAAGAGAAATAGCAACAGGAACGGAAAAAAACCTCTGGAGCAACCACAGGAGGTTTAAAAACATAATTTACTAGTTCTAATATCAAGAGAACTAGTTTCCATGATATCCAAAATAATTAACACTTCTTTAACAAAGAACGAAAATACTTAATTTTAAATAAATTAGTAGATTTGTTAGTGTCAATATCTGAGGAAAGATCTTCTGAATCAGATAGATCCTCATCAGAAAAGGATAATTCATTATGTTGTCGGTCATTTGAAATTTCATCAACCTTATGAGAAGTTTTAAAAGACCTTTATATTAATTTGAAGGCAGAATAGCAGACAAAGGCCTCTAGTTATCAAGGTCTGTCGGACCTGATCCGACAGTGCGGATCAGGTCCGACAGACCTCGCTGAATACGGCGAGCAATACGCTTCCCGTATTCAGCATTGCACCAGCAGCTAACAAGAGCTGCTGGTGCAACGCCGCCCCCTGCAGACTCGGGGCCAATAGGCCGCCAGCAGGGGGTGTCAATCAACCCAATTGTACTCGATCAGGTTGATTTCCGGCGATGTCTGTCCGCCTGCTCAGAGCAGGCGGACAGGTTATGGAGCAGCGGTCTTTGTGACCGCTGCTTCATAACTGCTGTTTCTGGCGAGCCTGCAGGCTCGCCAGAAACACGGGGCATCAAGCTCCATTCGGAGCTTGATACATATGCCCAAAGCTTTCTGAATAGAATCATAAACAAATTCTTTAAATTTCATAGGTATAACATGTACATTAAAAGTTGAAGGAACAACAACAGGAAATGCACTATTAACTGATGGATACAATATCTGCATGTAAAAAATTTATCATACAATGACATTCGGAAATATAATGCACTTAGCTTTAGTAGAACCGACATTAGGCAGCAAAGTTCCAACAGATACTTCTGAGGCAGGATCAGATTGAGACATCTTGCAAAATGTAAAATAAAAAACAACATATAAAGCAAAATTTGTCAATTTCCTTATATGACAGTTTCAGGAATGGGGAAAAAAATGCAAATAGCATAGCCCTCTGACATAGAAAAAGGCAAGAGGCAAAAGCAATGGGGCAAATAAATAATGAAAAAAAAATTGCGCCAAGTATGACGCACAACGCCAACCATCTCCGGAAATGACACACACGTGTCACTAACGACGCAACCATGTGTGAACCTCTGTGTCAATTACGACGCCGGAAATGACGAACTTGAGTCAACGGACGTGCCTTTCGTGGCAAAAAAATTCTTGCGCCAAGAATGAGCCTAAGTCAGCCCGCAATTTGAAACAAAGTAGTCAATTGAAAAAAAAGACTAAACCCCAGGTAAGGTATTTCTTAATATTATCTTTCCCCAAATATGAAACTGACAGTCTGCAAAAAGGAAATATATGAACCTGACTCATGGCAAATATAAGTACAATACATATAATTAGAACTTTATATAAATGCATAAAGTGCCAAACCATAGCTGATGTGTCTTAAGTAATAAAAACATACTTACCCAAAGACACCCATCCACATATAGCAAATAGCCAAACCAGTACTGAAACAGTTATCAGTAGAGGTAATGGTATATGAGAGTATATCGCCGATCTGAAAAGGGAGGTAGGAGATGAATCTCTACGACCGATAACAGAGAACCTAAGAAATAGACCCCCTTTAGGGAAATCACTGCATTCTGAGAGGAATCGGGCTTCAAAATGCTGAGAAACGCATATCAACGTAGAAATCTTAGCACAAACTTACTTCACCACCTCTATAGGAGTCAAAGTTTGTAAAACTGAATTGTGGGTGTGGTGAGGGGTGTATTTATAGGCATTTTGAGGTTTGGGAAACTTTGCCCCCCCGGTAGGATTGTATATCTCATACGTCACTAGCTCATGGACTCTTGCCAATTACATGAAAGAAATAAAGTGATAGTAGGGATCAGTTAAGTTAAAGGTAGTTGATTTCAAAGAAAAAAGAACAAACAGGTGCGCTAGAAATCCTATGTAAATCTCACAAATTCTCCGAATAATGTAATATATATAGTAGCACTTAAACAAATGTACACAATAAAATACCTTCAAAGAATGGTGTAATAAATAGTCCAAGTGCAAAAAATATATTGTCCTTTATCAATACCAGACAGTTTCTTAATTATAGTTCAATGGTTAACTTGATATGTGCAGCTCCTCTAAGACGGTCCCATCACAGACTCTTTAGGCAAAAAACAAGAGAAAAGAGAAGAGCGCAACGCATCTAAGTGCAGATGGTATGAAAAATATGTTCCAATAGCCCCTAATACAGAGTGCTACTTACAGAGGTATCGTGGATGTTGTTCACGTAAGTTGTACACAACTATGTCGTTTACTCGGTTCCGGCGTCTGACGTATACTGAGCCCGTCTCCTTCTGACCGCTCTCAGCCTCTGCAATCCCCGGCACTGCGACTGTTGGCTTGATCAGCTGTTCCCCATGAAAGGGATGTTCAGACAGCTCGACTTAGTTCGCACAGTTTAACTTTCTCACCTCTCAATAGGGTATAAAGAACGATACCATACAAAGGATATTTGATCCAAGTATCGTAGTAAACAATTTATTAGTGCAAATACAAGTATAAGGTTATAATGCTGTAAACGTTCTCAGCTCATTACACCTCTCACACAATACGTGCAGGTGATAGCCTCACAGAAACACTTACAACTCCTTATATATAAAACTTAAAAGCTATAAAATACTCGACGTACGTTTCCTGTCTCCTCTAGACACTTTTTCAAGAGTATATACTCTTGAAAAAGTGCACTAATAAATTGTTTACTACGATACTTGGATCAAATATCCGTTGTATGGTATCGTTCTTTATACCCTATTGAGAGGTGATGAGAAAGTTAAACTGTGCGAACTAAGTCAAGCTGTCTGAACATCCCTTTCATGGGGAACAGCTGATCACGCCAACAGTCGCAGTGCCAGGGATTGCAGAGGCTAAGAGAGGTCAGAAGGAGGCGGCATCAGTATACGTCAGACGCCGGAACCGAGTAAGCGACATAGTTGTGTATAATTTACGTGAACAACATCCACGATACCTCTGTAAGTAGCACTCTGTATTAGGGGCTATTGGAACATACTTTTCATACCATCTGCACTTAGATGCGTGTCTTGCGCTCTTCTCTTTTCTCTTGTTTTTTGCCTAGTTGATTTCAAGCCCTATAAATACAGGTGTGTAAGGGGCTCTAAAAAAGTATAAATGATTAAAGATACACTGAAGTAAAAACAACTTTCATTATTCAGATAGAGCAGCAATTTTAAAAACTTTCCAATTTACTTCCATTAACAAAATGTGCACAGTCTTTTCATATTTACACTGTTTGAGTCACCAGCTCCTACTGAGCATGTGCGAGAATTTACAGAATATACATATATGCATGTGATTGGCTGATGGCTGTCAGATGATACAGCAGGAGTGGAAATAGACATAACTGAAATTTGTCAGAAAAAAATCTACTACTCATTTGAAGTTCAGAGTAAGTGCAATTACATTGTCTTTTTATCATGCATTTGTTGAATATGCAAATCTACTATATTTACTAGTCCTTTAAGTGCCTGTCAGACACAAATTAATTCTGGCTGTGTCCTTGCTGTCACTGGCATTGTGTGTATACATCTGATTTTAATTTATTTCAATAAAGTGGCTTTTTTCTTATGGCCATGTCACAGGGCAAAGTATTGTGAAAAAACTTAATAAGATATACCCTGTTATTCACATATAGAATTCAATGCAAAATACCTCAGTGGCTGCAATATTCTCTGGTCTGTGAAGTCCGTCAATAACGTTGGTCTTTAGAATTGCATTCATTTTCCAATCCATATTTGCAATGTGCACTTTACCGCCATCTGTCCAGTCTGTCACTGCAATGCTGCTGGGCTTCAACACTGCCAAGCCATAGGAATGTTTCCAGTCAGTTTTTGAGGACTTCAAAAGGTGGATTAACTTTCCCTCCTTAGAGAACACTTTAATTGCTTTGGAGCCATCAGAAACTAGAAGAAGCCCATCTTCTGTGCATACAACATCTCCGAGGCATTTAGTAGACTCTGGCTCATATGAAAATGTCTGTTTATGCTGTCCTTCAGGAGAGAAGATCTGAATTTTTTGATTCCCTGTATCTTTAATAGCAAGGTCACCTTCTGGGGTGGTTGTCACACTGGTTGGCCAGATGAACTTACCATCTTCTGAACCAAATCCTCCTATCTCTTTAAGTAAGCTATTGTAAAAAATCCTTTGGATGCCAGAAAGCTTCCAGTCCTTATTAAATTCATGCATGGCTTTCTAGAGGAAAAGCGAAACAGAGCAGCAAAACAAATTGTCAATGCATTTTTAAATTTTTTATATATTTTACCAAAAATGTTTACCTTCTTAATAGGCAAGGGGATACTTAAAGGGATATGAAACCCACATTTTTTTTCTTTCATAATTCAGGTAGAGCATGCAATTTTAAACAACTTAATTTACTTCTGTTATCAATTTTCTTCACTCTCTTGGTATCTTTTGTTGAAAAGCAGGAATGTAAACATAGGATCTGGCCCATTTCTGGAGCACTATATGGCAGTAGTTTGGCAAGAATATGTTTCATATCCCTTTAAATTTGCATTTTTGTCTTAATATGCAAATATCTTTGATTATTGATACATCATAATCATTCCCACACCAATGTTGATATCTTGGAGGTCTTACCTGACTCAGGTATATATTATTACATAACAATACTGGCCAAATCCGGTCCCTACCTAGGGCTAGATTAAAAATGGAGAAACATTTTTTATTAGCACTGTTGAGCACTAACTGCGCTCCAGTTAAATCACTAGCTCCCCTATGTTCGCGCTGACATTACAAGTTGAAAGTAAAATGTTAGCGTGAAAACTAAAGACTTAACTGGAGGTTGGATAACATGACTGCGCTAACTCCTTTTCCCCATAGACTTCTATGGTATGTGCTACAAAAACCTCTTCTATCTTTCGCTCATGTGCTAACCCTAAGGTGCCCTAGGACAACTGCGCTAAAGCCGAAAGTGCATTGAAAATAATGTAAATACCTTCGTTCTTCACTTAGAAGAAAATGTTCTTTTAAAGTTTAAATCTGTCTGTCCATATATCTGTATAGGTCTTTGTAAAATATATATCTATAGCTATATATCTATATGAATAAATGAACATATTTCAACATAGACTCTCCAAATCTTGAAAAGGTGTTTTAGTTATACACATTGTACAATAATATATTCATGTACTTCTTAGCCCATGTTTTTTTTATTTGGGTGCCACAAAAATATAAAATAATAATTCACCCATTTACATTTTTGTATTAATATGCAAATATCTCTAATTAGAGCAAGCAAATACTGTATATAAAAAAAACTTTCCAATTTACTTCTGTTATCAAATGTTCTTAGTTCTTTTCATATTTTTTGTTGAAAAGCAGGTAGGCAGGTATAGGAGAATGCACAAGTTTAGAGCACTACAGTATATGGCAGCGATTTTTCAAGAATGCTTTTAATGGGAAAGGAAAGTCAAACTTAAACTTGCATGATTCAGATAGAGCATTGGATAAACAATGTACTGGATTTGGTTATCTTGCTGCGGCATGTTTTAGTGATAGTAAGTGCGCTAAAGAAAGCTAAAGGTATCCTTTAGTTTGAATTTTTTTTTTTATTTGTATATAAAATATATAAAAATATGTTACCTATATTTAAAAATGTAGTGTAAAAAAATATATATATGGTGCAGAAATGGAGTGGATGGACTTTATCAAATGTGATCAAAGGTGCCTGCAATCCTAATTATAAACAAGAAGAGAAATGTGTATTTTACATAGAAGTACTTATGAGTGTGTCTAGGAAGATAGTCTATCTATCTCAAATATCAGTGAAAACTGTAAGAGTTTTACAATGCCTACAGTGTAAAACTAAAAAACATTAAAGGGACATAATACTCATATGCTAAATCACTTGAAACTGATGCAGTATAACTGTAAAAAGCTGACAGGAAAATATCACCTGAGCATCTCTATGTAAAAAAGGAAGAGATTTTACCTCACAATTTCCTCAGCTCAGCAGAGTCAGTTCTGTGTAAAAAGTTATACACAGCTGCTCCCAGCTGCAGTAAAAAAATTAAAAAAAATGAAGAAATGAACAGCAGCCAATCAGCATCAGCAGTGCTGAGGTCATGAACTCTTACTGTGATCTCATGAGATTTGACTTAACTCTCATGAGATTTCATAGTAAGCTTTACCTGATTGGTGAAATAATATGAGAGTGCACGATGCTAGTCCCTTCAGATGTCCCAGGACAGACACACTAAAATGCTGCTTAGAAATCCTTTACAATGGGAGGTGGCTACTGAGGAACTTTTGAGGTAAAATATCTTTCTTTTTTACATAGAGATGTTCAGGTGATATTTTCTAATCAGCTTTTTACAGCTATGCTGCATCACTTTCAAGTGTTTAAACATTTGGGTATTATGGCCCTTTAAACAATCTACCAACTGTGTTATACTCTTGTTGTTAGAAAAAATAAGAAAAGTTGCTAGTTATGTATAAAAAATGGCAGTATAAAGTTTTGCAATATTCTTGCAATGTAAAGTATTCAATTATATTCTTATTATACAAAATAAATGAAAAGTGCTAATTTATGACAAGAAGAACAATATATATATATCTCTGCAGATGAAATATTTGCAGTACTTCGGTGCTCAAAAAGCGATATATCAAGTGCTAATAGTTTATACCAAATTTCCAAAAGTGAAAACTCAGATTATAATATAAGGTGAAACAGTCTAAAAATTATTTGACCATATATTAGTATATATAAATATTTATTTGTACGATACAATAAAAATAAAACTAAGGAGGTTGGGGGCGGAGCCGGCCGAGAGTGAACATGGCTGCAGGTACTAGGAGCTCCGGCTGAGTATTACCCCCTATGAGCAGCAAAGAATAACAGCCCACACTTCGGGAGAGAAAGGAGGGGAGCTAAAGCAGAAAGATGGCAACCTGGACTTCCCCACAATAATCCATAAGTTTCCCCTCGCACAAGCATAGGCATGAAACAGGTCGAGACATACCTCCAACACGGAATATAACTCAGAGGACAGAAGGAGCACCGGCCTGTTACGTCAAGGCACGCTGAAGGAAAGAGAGCGCGATAGAAGCATCCGGCTGGAGTTCGGCAGCCAGAGCTAACAAACTAACAGAGCAGGAAGAGGAACGATTGGAACCGCGAGATTGGAATGCGGGGAGACATCACTCTAACGCTGCGGAATCCCCAGGCGTGACAGGTTCACAGGTGTAGCTCTTCCTACAGGTCACACCTGAGGCGTGTGCCGCCTGCACAGCCCGCGGTGGTTCTTGGAGTGGGAGGCTGTTGGACGGCGCGCGTTGCTGGAGGGGTCCCGATCCCATTCACGGGAACCCTGGAAAAGAAATTGGGCTGCAAGTCAAAACCCCCAAGGGCCTTCAAACAGCAAGTATCACCGCCTATACCTATATTTGATTAAATAGTAAGCAGTTTTACAACATATTTAAGGCAATAAAGTAAAGGAATGCTTTATGCCGATGAACCTTAGCAACACTGCATATCGGGACTTTAACGTTAATGGGGTATTCAATGCTAAATGTCTAATTCTCTTGCCTTTAAATGCACAGGTGAAACGCTAGTTACACTGAATGTATGGGCAATTACACGCTCCATATATTTTGTCTATATTTCACAGTAAGGATTTAGGACTGTGAATTGCCTTGAACGATTCAATCATATATTTAAAGCTAAGGCAATTTAAGGGAATATTAAAAGCAGAGGATTATGATTTAATGTATGTCTTGAACCACTCATTTAGTTAAGCCCTATATTGAATGAATAGCTAATCTAAGGGGGCATATTGCTTGTTTAATTATTGAAAGTGCTACAAACAAACAGCCAAAAGGCGAGACACAAGGGACAAGGGACATAGGTGGTGGTGGTGGTAAGGGGGACGGAACCTAGTAAAAAGGTACACACAGCTTCTTGGACATCTCCCACATTAAAGAAACAAAGAAATAAAAGAAGAAATCAAAAATATCTATCTTATCCCCCTTTCTTTTAATAAAAGATTAAGTCCTCTATAATCTGGACAGGGGTGAGCCCATAAAATAGAAAATTAATAGAGATTCTAAGGCCTTCTCAGGTGAAAGATAGCAATTTACAAACTCATAACATAGAAATTGCTACATCAGCAGAAATAATCAAACTAAAAAACATCAATTAAAAGATAAGGGACGTGAAAGAGAGGAAAGAGAGAGGGAAAGAAGAGAGAGAAGAAGGGAAAAGAAGGGGGAAGAGGGGGAAGAGAAAAAGAGAAGGGAAAGAAAAGGAAAAAAAAAAAGTGTTAACTAAAGAGGGGTAAAAACTAAGAACTACTAACATGGCCTCTAAAAAAGGAAATAAACAAGATAAAGTAAATAAAATTACCACACCACAAGGATCAAAAGTGGATAAGTAATTTAAAACAACAGACATATCCCTAATAAGTACCTCAGAAGACCAATCTCCCTCTAGATCCTCACAGAGCATATCTGAATCAAATTCGTCTCCAGTAACAAAGGCAGATTTACAGAATCTACCTAGCAAAAAAGATATCCAGACCCTCCTTGATTAAATCTCCCAGGTTAAACAATGCATTAAAACGGAGCTTATGGCTGTCAAAAAAGATGTTTCTGAGATCGGTAACAGGGTGGCACAATTGGAGGAAGAAAATATAATAATTACTAACACTATTGACAGCTTAACAACTCAAATACGCCAACAAGGGGTAGCACTCTTAACACAACAGAACCAAATAGAAGACATGGAGAACAGATACAGAAGGCTCAATCTTCGAATCAGGGGGATCACAGAGAATGTGACAAAGGAAGAACTAGAAGAATACCTCCTCCAATTCTTCAACAACTTTACAGATACCAATAACTACCTATTAAGGACCCTCGAAAGAAGCCACAGAGCCCTTAGGCCCAAACCCAGACTGGGGGAACCACCGAGGGACATAATAATTAAATTCGCACATTTTAAGGATAAAGATCTCATTTTGCAAATGGCAAGGAAACAGCAAAATATAACATATGATGGACAGAATATACAGATTTTCACAGATCTTAGTCCAAGGACGCTACAGAGGAGAAGAGAAGTGAGACATTTGACCATACATCTGCGACAACTGAATATCACCTACAGATGGGGGTTCCCATTCGATTTAAGGGCAACAATAAATGGGAAAACTGTGATTCTAAGAACGACGGACGATATAAACACATTTTGTACCACTCTGGGAATAGACCCCCCACCCCATTCAGATGGAAAACCAAGAACCTCATAATACCGCCTCAGGTCAGCACGTAAAACAACCAAAAGCTCCCCTACATTCGCAGGGCTCACAATGGTCTAAAGTGACATATAAGTAATAAAAGGGGAAGAAGAGAGAAGAGTAGGAAGGGAAGGGGGAAGAAAGAGACAGGTAAGAAAGGAAAGGGGAACGAAGAAGGGATAGGGAAGTAAATAGACAGTTAAGACTCCATCTCTAAAGAAAAGATAAGGGAAAGGGAAGAGAAGGGTTTTTTTTTTTATAGGAAAATTTAGAGCTATAGCACAGGCTGAAATACACACTGCTATAAATATAAATGAAAGGATTAATAGCTATATAGCAGGTACAGACAAACTTATAAAGCTGTCGGTAGAAAGTAACACTCAAATATCACATAGAGTTAGTAATATACACGTGAGGAAGGTTCATAAGGGGAAAGTTGACTTTAACTGGGAAGATAATTATTAGTAAATAGGGCATCTTATGGAATATCACCAATCACTGAATCACGCTAGAATAAAAGGTAATTTTACACATATTTAGAATAACTACTCTCAGGACTGAAGAGTAATAGTAAATTTACGGGGTGGGTGTGGGGTGTTTTTTTTTTTTTTACCAAGAGAAATAATGTTTAAGATAAGCACTAAAAATAGGAATAATAGTTTAATAAATAGAAGAATTAGCAGACACACCACAGTTAGAGAGATATTTTGTAAGATACTGGTATGAAGCAATATTCAACACTATATAAGGTCGGTAATAGACACGGATAGTAAGCACACAATAAGAGAGTTTAATTTTGGAATAATAGAAGCTGATTAAGCATAGAGAAGACACTTTATAGAACACTTTTAAATACTTAAGAATAAAAAGGTTGGAAACTCACATTTTTTAAAGGCAAAAAGTATTGATTGATTTTTTTTTTTTTTCTCTCTTCCCTCCCTCTCCTATTTCTCTCACGGAGGATGAGGGCGACAGAGTATTTTTTTTCTATTAAGTTTTTAAACTGCAGAGCTGCTCAGGAGGTACATGGACGTTTTTTTTTTTCTTGTTGGTCTGTGTACAACTCCTATGTGTTGCGTGTTTTTTCTTTTCTTTTTTTTTTTCTCTCTCCCCCCGTGTCCCCCTGCCACCTGGGCACTCTCACTCTGTCGGGGAAGATGACAATCCAGAGAACAGGTCTACTTACTCATAAGCATTACCTTCTAATTAGAATAAAATGGACATAAAACAAATAAAATTTCTATCTCAAAATGCTAAGGGTCTCAATGCACCCCATAAAAGGCACGTAGCATTGCATAGTTTCCATAAAGCAAAAGGAGATATTGTTTTTGTTCAAGAATCTCATTTTTTACATAATAATGAACCTAGATTTATAAATAAATTTTATCCAACTGTTTATCATAGCTGGAATACACAGAAACGAAACGGAGTATGCATAATAATTCAGAAAGATATTCCTTTTCAACTTTTACACATGGAAAAAGATCTAGAGGGCAGGTTCCTGTGCCTGGTTGGTCTATTATATAACAGACCCATTACAATAGTCAATGTATATGCGCCCAACACAGGACAAAAAGCATTTTTTAAGAGAATCACTAACCTGATAATGGAAAACATGAAAGGTACACTAATAATGGGTGGAGATTTTAATTTGGCATTTGAGCCATTGTTAGACTGCTCAAAAAAAAAGAGTAATATAGCCAAACATATAATCAATTCGGTTAAATCCAATTTGCTCTCCTTATCCCTTATAGACAGTTGGAGAACATTACACCCCATAACAAGGGATTACACATTTTATTCGGCCCCTCAACAATCATATTCACGTATAGACTATTTTTTTATTGATCAAAATAGTTACTCTCTGGTTCAGGAAACAAAAATACATAATATATCTTGGTCAGACCACTCATTAATTTCAGTTAGCATCAAGTGGCCAGAGACACCAGTGACCCCATATCAATGGAGACTAGAGGATTATTTGATGAATGATTTACAAATGGAAGAATCACATAAAAAAGACCCATATAACACGAGCGTAGCAACACAGCTCAAAGAAGCACGTAATAACCTTAATGTATTTCTGAATAATGGTGCCCAACAAAGGGCGCTAGCACTTAAAAAATGTTTTTTTAATAAAGCCGGAAAATTGCTGGCAAGAGCCCTAAAGAAAAAAATATTCCAATCACATGTTCCAAAAATACAGGATGCACAAGGGAACTATATAGTAGGGAGCCAAGAGATAGCCAGAGAATTTAAAAACTATTATCAGAAATTATATAATTTAGACCCCAATAATAATTCTCAAAATGATGAGCTAGAAAAAATGGCATATATAAAAGAAATGGAGGTACCCACTCTTACAGAAGCACAAAAAAGGTAATTAGATGAACCATTTACACTACAGGAGGTTACTCAGACTATTAGGGACCTTCCAGCCGGCAAGAGCCCGGGTCCGGACGGCCTCAATGCAACGTACTATAAAACTTTTACAGAATCATTAGCACCGAAACTACTTAGACTGTTTAATTCACTGAATGATAATTCATCCTTTCTAAAAGAAACACTAGAAGCAAGAATAGTTGTGCTACCCAAACCGGGTAAAGAACCCAATAATACGAAACATTTCAGACCAATTTCATTACTTAATAATGACATAAAAATTTATTCAAAAATTATCTCCAATAGAATAAAGAGGATTCTGCCTTGTATTATTAATACTGATCAGGTGGGATTTGTCCCAGGCAGAGAAGCACGGGACAATACCATCAAAACATTACATTTAATTAAATATGCTAAGTTAAATAAGATTCCTTTAGTTACAATATCAATGGACGCTGAAGAAGCGTTTGATCGGCTTAACTGGTCATTCCTCCAGCAAACGCTTAAAAGATTTGGATTTGGGGAAAAAATCATTCAGCAAATATTCTATCTATACACCTGTCCATCAGCAAAGGTAAGAGTGAATGGCATGATTTCTGATTCATTCAATATAACTAATGGCACCAGACAGGGATGCCCCCTGTCGCCCATACTTTTTGTAATTTCTATGGAAATTTTAGCGGGTAGAATCCGGACAAATGATAAAATCAAGGGGCTGAACATTGGGAAGAAAGAATAAAAAATATTGTTATACGCCGATGACGTTTTATTGACTCTGACCAATCCAGAGGATTCAATTAACGCCCTAGAAGAGGCCTTCCAAGAGTTCGGTAAACATTCAAATTTCCTGATAAATAATAACAAATCAGAGGCCATATTTATCTCAACACCTGCACCGACTCTCCAGATCTGTAAACAACAAAATTCATACTCCTGGAAAGAGTCATCGCTTAAATATTTGGGTGTATGTTTAACGTCAGATATGGCAAGCTTATATTCAGAAAACTATGTAAAATTAGCAGAAAACATCCAGCAAGATCTTAATCAATGGAAAAAAAACACTTTCCTGGTTTGGGCAGATACATACAATAAAAATGAATGTCCTTCCCCGTATTCTATACATCTTACAAACAGTCCCCATAGCTCTCCCAAAAAATTACTGTATTGATCTCCAGAGGATGATTAATGCCTTCATCTGGAACGGAAAAAACCCCGGATAAATATAACTACAGTATATATGCCAAAAAAAAAAGGAGGGATGGGAGTACCGAATATCAAGAACTATTCTAGAGCAATAGTACTACAGAGAGTAATAGATTGGCATACAAATAAAAACAATAAAGCATGAGTAGCATTAGAAACGGATTTAATCCAATTCCAAACAATTAGCAACTTATGCTGGATAACGGCAGAAAGCAGACCCCCAGGCATAGGAGACTACCCTCTGATCCAACATATAATAACACAATGGGATAAGATAATAGCTACATATCCCAACATATCGACATTCCCATAACCACTACTACCAATAGACAATAACGCAGAATTCCAGGGAGGAATAATTCCTAGATGCTATAACATAAAACAGATACAAGATACGACCCCGCTAGTAAATTTCCTCGAACAAGGCAAACTGAAGCCTAGGGAAAATCTTACAAATATAGCAGGGGGATCATATTCAAAATGGCTAAAATATCTTCAATTAAAAAACTTTATTTTTAATCACAGGTTGAAGGATAATTTAGTAAGAAAGCTAACTACTTTTGAAAAAATATGTTATAAAGGAATTCCAATAAAAGGGACAATCTCTTATAGTTATAAATTTTTAACAGATACGGATAAGCCCAAAAATCACGTATACATACATAAATGGGAAAAAGAGATTGGGACCCAGCTTGAAAACATAGAATGGAATCATATTTTTAAAAAGACAGCTGAGACTTCAGTATCCTCAAATATTCAAGAACTTAATTATAAAGTATTAACCAGATGGTATCTGACACCAGCCAGATTGCATAGCATCTATCCGAACGCGTCAAAATATTGCTGGAGGAGGTGTGGAATGACCGGGACAATGAAACATATATGGTGGGATTGCCCATCGATTCAGAGGCTGTGGCCGGGCACCTCCTCTTGTATTCAGTTTATCTTAAATAAAACAATCCAATTGGACATATATAACGCCCTCATGAACAAACCTATTAACGGCATCTGTAAAATCAAAGCCAAACTTATAATATATATATTAAATGGCACTAAATCTATTATAGCACGTAATTGGAAGAAAAAGGATATACTAAATGAAGACATGTTAATACCCAGAGTAAATGAGTTATTGGAGCTAGAAGAGTTCTCATATAAAAAATCTAAAAGGGAGGACTACTTTCTAATGATACGTTTCTACTGGGAAGCATTTTTAAATAAAGATAGAGTATAGGGAGGGCGTGGGTGGGGGGGGACATGGAGTGGAAGGGAGAAAATCTATCCTTTTTTTTTTTTTTTGTGTTTCGTGTTGTTTTCCTTTTTTTCCCTTTTGTAATGTCTTTATTCTTTTTTTAAGATATTAATAAATATAATAAAGTAAAGTGCTGCAGTCTCAACCCCAATACTCGTTTTATTTTTTTTCATGTAAGTAAACATATAGTATGGGGGGGAGAGACAACAGCTACAAAAAAAAATAAAAAAAATAAAACTAAAACTAAAGCTAAGACAAGGGGACGTCTCCCAAAAATAAAATATATATTAGAATCAATATTTATACAGAACAAGTTGATATTCCACACCAGGTATATTATGAAAGCGTATGTGTTGCTTAAAACTGTATTTGTAATCCACTCTGTCTATACACAGAAAAGGCAGTCTCTTTAGCAAGCAGAAACTAGTTGGATGATATCGTTGCCGTGCAAGGAAGTTTTGCAGACCAGGCTTGTGTCTGAACAAAAGAGCAATAATGAGACTTCTCTTAATGTGATACAGTCAATTTACCTTATTTTTCTTGTAAAGTTCTTGTTACTCTCTTTACCTCTTGTATGAGGCCGATATCGTCTGTTCGACTCCAAGTTCCAAACCGAATCAGTGCGCCGCATGTGCCTTGGCGTCTGACGTCATCGGTACACTTCCTAGCTGTTAACACTGGTTGTCGGCTCTTACAGATGTATAAATCACAAGTAGTTATAGAGATGGTTATCGCTACTTTTGCAGCCAAATGTTATTCCCTGCACTTAGTGCTTAATGCACGCAGGAGAGAAAAAAGTTTAAGCACAAAGGATTGTTAGATTTGCAAATAACCCGTGTTACCATAAAATACTTGGAAAGTCCTCAGATTTAGAATGTCATCATTCATATGATATTATGACAGATAGCACAGCCACTTAGATCGACGCGTTTTACTCACCAGGGAGCTTTATCAAGATAAAGGTGACTGGCCAGGTATATCCTTATAAAGGTATCTGAGAGTCCTTATTGGTAGTTCCTTAATTGTTGTTTTTTAAGGTGGAATTTCAAATATGCTATACATCCAAACTTTGTTTTCCTTGTATATGTCCTGATTTGTTAAGGTGGAATAATTTTTTTCTCTTTCAGCTTAATAAAGGAATATCGTTTTCGTACTGGCTTATATCTTACTCTATTATTTAAAAAAAAAATATTTTCTTAGAAAGGTGGAATTTTTCATATATACTACAACACTACATTAATGACATTCATAAAAAATGACCACAAAACTTAAATAATGTGATGTCAATTATCTCTTACATTAGAGAGTGAGTATATTTTCTCCTAGTGGATATAGAGGATTTAACAAATGTAACTGTGGTCTATCCCCTCATCATTCAAAAAGGAAAGGTGAGAGGTCTAATTCAGAGTTTAGACCTTTCGGGTATAGGGTATTGTATTTATAGATTAATTCGCCCTCTTTTATTAGTAACTTCTTCTCTATATTGCCACCTCTCCAATGTCTGTGTACTTTTTGTACACCCCAGTATTTTAGATCCTTAGTATTCCCTTTATGGACTGATTTAAAGTGTTTATATAAATGGGTATCATCTCTCCCATTTTTTATGTTACCAATGTGTTCTCTTACTCGGTCCCTGACCATTCTTTTGGTTTCCCCAAAGTAAAAAAGATTACAAGAGCACTTTAGGACATAATGTATATTTTTATTAGTACATCTTATGGTGTCTTTAATGATCAAGGGTTTCTCTAGATTATTAATTCTAATATTTTTCAATTTGTTACTGTGGCTGCATGCCTTACAAGAGTAGCATGGAAAAAACCCCATAATGTTTTTCCCAGTTAGATCTTTTTGTTTTTGTATAATTTTCTTTGTTGTTTTCAGTTCACTGGGGGCCAAAAGTGTTTTAAGGTTAGCAACCTTTTTGAAAACAAACTTGGGGTTATCAGAAATTTTATCCCCTAATAGATCATTTTCTTTTATCAGGTGCCAGTGTTTTTTTATGATTCTTTTAACAATATTTTGGTCAACACTATAATCTGTTATGAAAGGAACCGTGATCTTATCGTTAATTTCCTTATGTTTCTCTTTATACATTAGAAGGGACTCTCTATCTGTATTCTTAGCTCTTTCTATAGCTTTGTCTGTGGTATCATTTTTGTAGCCCCTTACTTTGAATCTTTCTAATAAAATTTCAGATTGCTGTTCAAAGTCTACCATCCTGGAGCAGTTCTTTCTGATACGTAAAAATTGCCCTACCGGGATATTCTTTTTCCATACATCTAGATGACAACTTTTCGCATGTATATAATTACTGCAGTCGACCTTTTTGAAATGGGTCTTAGTTTCAAGTTTATTCTCCACCTTCATTATTTCTAGGTCTAGAAACACCACTGAATCTTTACTATAATTATATGTAAAATTTAATCCCCAAGTATTATTGTTCATTTCATCAAACATAGTCTTAAGTTCTTGTTCAGTGCCCTTCCATATTATTAGAAGGTCATTATTGCTCTTTTGTTCAGACACAAGCCTGGTCTGCAAAACTTCCTTGCACGGCAACGATATCATCCAACTAGTTTCTGCTTGCTAAAGAGACTGCCTTTTCTGTGTATAGACAGAGTGGATTACAAATACAGTTTTAAGCAACACATACGCTTTCATAATATACCTGGTGTGGAATATCAACTTGTTCTGTATAAATATTGATTTTAATATATATTTTATTTTTGGGGAGACGTCCCCTTGTCTTAGCTTTAGTTTCAGTTTTATTTTTATTGTATCGTACAAATAAATATTTATATATACTAATATATGGTCAAATAATTTTTAGACTGTTTCACCTTATATTATAATCTGAGTTTTCACTTTTGGAAATTTGGTATAAACTATTAGCACTTGATATATCGCTTTTTGAGCACCGAAGTACTGCAAATCTTTCATCTGCAGAGATATATATATATTGTTCTTCTTGTCATAAATTAGCACTTTTCATTTATTTTGTATAATAAGAATATAATTGAATACTTTACATTGCAAGAATATTGCTAAACTTTATACTGCGATTTTTTATACATAACTAGCAACTTTTCTTATTTTTTCTAACAACAAGAGTATAACACAGTTGGTAGATTGTTTAATGTTTTTTAGTTTTACACTGTAGGCATTGTAAAACTCTTACAGTTTTCACTGATATTTGAGATAGATAGACTATCTTCCTAGACACACTCATAAGTACTTCTATGTAAAATACACATTTCTCTTCTTGTTTATAATTAGGATTGCAGGCACCTTTGATCACATTTGATAAAGTCCATCCACTCCATTTCTGCACCATATATATATATATATTTTTTTTACACTACATTTTTAAATATAGGTAACATATTTTTATATATTTTATATACAAATATTATTATTTTTTTCAAACTAAAGGATACCTTTAGCTTTCTTTAGCGCACTTACTATCACTTCTTAGCTCCAATTACATTTGAAAAGAACAAAGGATCTTTTCTTTTTTGTAAGTTGCATGGTATCCTCTCCATAACCAGCGCTCTACTTAACCCCTTAAGGACCAAGGACGTACGCCACACGTCCTCAAAAAAAATACACTTAATGACCGAGGACGTGTGGCGTACGTCCTTGGTCTGGAAAGCAGCTGGAAGCGATCCTGCTCGCTTCCAGCTGCTTTCCGGTTATTGCAGTGATGCCTCGATATGGAGGCATCCTGCAATAACCCCCCTTGGCCATCCGATGCAGAGAGAGCCACTCTGTGGCCCTCTCTGCACCGGACATCGGTGGCCGGTATCGTTGGTGGGTGGGAGCAAGTCTGGGAGGCGGGTGGGCGGCCATCGATGTGCCCAGTGGAGTGGAGGGGGGCGGGATCGGGGGCGGGAGGGGCGGGAGCGCGCGCGTGCACGGGGGGCGGCGGACGGGCGCGTGCACGGGGCGGGAGCGGGAGGGAACCGCTACACTACAGAAAAATAAAGTTTAAAAAGTACATCAAATAACTTGTTTAAAGCTGTAAATAACAGCTAAGAGATGTGGAAGGGGTGGGGGGTTGATCTTGGGGGGGGGGGAAGCTACACTGCAGAAAAGGGTTTTTTTTTTTTTAAAAAGGCACATTTTTTCACTAAACTGGGTACTGGCAGACAGCTGCCAGTACCCAAGATGGCGCCCATTAAGGCAGAGGGGGAGGGTTAGAGAGCTCTTTGGTGGGGGATCAGTAAGGCTGGGGGCTAAGGGGGGATCCTACACAGCAGCATATGTAAATATGCTAAAAAAAAACAAAAAAAACCCCAAATATAGCTTTTATTTTAGTACTGGCAGAGTTTCTGCCAGTACTTAAGATGGCGGGGACAATTGGGGGGTGGGGGAGGGAAGAGAGCTGTTTGGGAGAGATCAGGGGGTCTCATGTTTCAGGTGGGAGGCTGAGCTCTACACTAAAGCTAAAATTAACCCTGCAAGCTCCCTACAAGCTACATAATTAACCCCTTCACTGCTAGCCATAATACACGTGTGAAATGCAGCGGCATTTGGCGGCCTTCTAATTACCAAAAAGCAACGCCAAAGCCATATATGTCTGCTATTTCTGAACAAAGGGGATCCAAGAGAAGCATTTACAACCATTTGTGCCATAATTGCACAAGCTGTTTGTAAATGATTTCAGTGAGAAACCTAAAATTGTGAAAAATTTAACGTTTTTTTTAATTTGATCGCATTTGGCGGTGAAATGGTGGCATGAAATATACCAAAATGGGCCTAGATCAATACTTGGGGTTGTCTACTACACTACACTAAAGCTAAAATTAACCCTAGAAGCTCCCTACATGCTCCATAATTAACCCCTTCACTGCTGGGCATAATACACGTGTAGTGCGCAGTGGCATTTAGCAGCCTTCTAATTACTAAAAAGCAACGCCAAAGCCATATATGTCTGCTATTTCTGAACAAAGGGGATCCCAGAGAAGAATTTACAACCATTTAAGCCATAATTGCACAAGCTGTTTGTAAATAATTTCAGTGAGAAACCAAAAGTTTGTGAAAAAAATTGTAAAAAAGTGAACGATTTTTTGTATTTAATCGCATTTGGCGGTGAAATGGTGGCATGAAATATACCAAAATGGGCCTAGATCAATACTTTGGGATGTCTACTAAAAAAAATTATATACATGTCAATGGATATTCAGAGATTCCTGAAAGATATTAGTGTTCTAATGTAACTAGCGCTAATTTTGAAAAATAATGGTTTGGAAATAGCAAAGTGCTACTTGTATTTATGGCCCTATAACTTACAAAAAAAGCAAAGAAGATGTAAACATTGGGTATTTCTAAACTCAGGACAAAATTTAGAAACTATTTAGCATGGGTGTTTTTTGGTGGTTGTAGATGTGTAACAGATTTTGGGGGTCAAAGTTAGAAAAAGTGTGTTTTTTTCAATTTTTTCCTCATATTTTATAATTTTTTTTATAGTAAATTATAAGATATGATGAAAATAATGGTATCTTTAGAAAGTCCATTTAATGGCGAGAAAAACGGTATATAATATGTGTGGGTACAGTAAATGAGTAAGATGAAAATTACAGCTAAACACAAACACCGCAAAAATGTAAAAATAGCCTTGGTCCCAAACGGACAGAAAATGGAAAAGTGCTGTGGTCATTAAGGGGTTAAACACCCCTGATACTATGTTTTCTTTCTAGCCTCCTACTCTGAAATAGATGACAATCCCGACTTGATTAATACAATTATTTTATTGGTACGGAACCTCTTGTTAAAAAATTGGAAGGTGCGTCAGGTGCCCAAATTTAGTTATTTAAAAAAAGAATTAATTAGGCAAATTATATTAGAACAATACAATATCCAGAAACCGGAAAATAAGAGTTTGAAGTACTTTTTCTCTAAATGGCTTAACCCTTTGTCTGCTAAGCCATTTCCCACCTGGGTGCTAATATTTTCTTTTGATTTTTTTATGTTTGAAATTTTTGAATTTTTTTTTTTTACTTTTTTTTTCAGACCCCCAAGACTTATACAGGCTTCTAAGCAGCATGCCCCCTCATCCTATACTTAACATTGTTAAGTATAAATAAAGTTGCACGGTGACGTCATCACGTAATTGCGTGTGTTTGCACAATGTATACCGTTGATAAAAGCATGCTTGCATGGAAAACAGCTGACATATAGTTCTCCAAAAACGTGCATGCTACATGCCTGAATTATAGATATGACTTTCAACAAAATATAGCAAGAGAATGAAATCAATTTACTAATAGAAATTAATTGGATATTTGTTTTTAAATGTTATGTTCTATCTGAATTATCTAAAAGAAAAAAGAAAAAAAAGCAGTTTGGGTTTCATATCCCTTTAAAAATATTGTTTGATTCACCTATTATTTATTATTAAAGACAATGTACATCAATTTCTTGAAGGAAGAAGATATATGGGAACATGCATTTTTTAATGAAGGCCTGTACAAAAATACATCCCTGGAGGATATTGTGCATAACTGACATTTCATTGTGATACAGGAATTGATATGGATATATGCAAAAGTGAAAAGAAAAATTACTATATAAAGTGTTACAAAAGTATATTGATTACAAATGAATTAACATATTACAATATTGCAGATTCTGTTCTGTGTTGTTAAAGGGATACTAAACCTACATTTTTTCTTTCATGATTCAGATAGAGCATACAAATTTAATCAACTTTCTAATTTACTCCTACTATCAATTGTCTTTGTTCTCTTGCTATCTTTATTTAAAAAGCAGAAATGTAAAGCCTACATTTAGCCACCAATAAGTAAGGATAACCCAGGTTCTGAAACAAAAATGGGCCGGCTGTTTATCTTCATTGTTATTTTTTTCATAAACACTTTTCCAGTCATAAATAAATCTACATTTTGTTTTAACTGTCATATACTGTGTATGTATATATACACACTGAATAAACACACACACACACATTATATATATATATATATATATATATATATATATATATATATATATATATATATATATATATATATATATATATATATATATACATACATACACACTATATGGTCAAAAGTATGTAGACACCTGACCATCACACCTATATGACCATGTTGGGCATCCCATTCTAAAACCATGGGCAATAATATGGAGTTTACCCCCTCCCCATTCAGTCAAAATAGCATTTGTGAGTTCATGGACTGATGTTGGATGAGAAGGCATTCAATGTGGTTGAGGTCAGATTCAACAACACCAAGCTGGTCAAAACATGTCTTTGTGAACCTCGCTTTACGCAGTCATTCTGGAATAGGAAAGGTCCTTTAAAACTATTGCCACAAAGTTGGAAGTACAGAGTTGTTTAAAATATATTTGTATCCTATAGCAGTAAGCTGACCCTTCATTGGAACTAAGGTACCTAGCCCAAACCATTAAAAACAGTACCCAGACCATTATCTCCCCTGCACAAAACTTTACAGTAGGCACTATGTATTTCGGTAGGTAGTGTTTTGATGGCATCACCTCACCCAGATTCTTCCATCAGACTGTTAGAAATAGAAGTGAGATTTCATGGAAAACCGTTCCACTGATCCATTGGTGGCGTGCCTTAGACCACTCCAGCTGACGTTTGGCATTGCACATGTTGATTTGAGGCTTGTGTACAGCTGCTCGGCCATGGAAACCCATTTCATGAAGCTCATGATGCACAGTTCTTTGTGCTGATGTTACTTCCAGTGGCAGATTGGAACGCTGTAGTGAGTGATGCAACAGATAATATGCAATGTTTATGCGCTACATGCTTCAGCACTCTGCGGCCCCGCTCTGTGAGTTTGTATGGAATTAACATTTCATGGAGGGTTGTTGTTGCTCTTTGACACTTCTACTTCTCAACAATAGCACTTACAGTCATCCAAGGCAGATCTAGAAGGGCAGACATTTCACTAACTGAATGGTGGCATCCTATGACAGTGCCACATTTAAAGTCACTAAGTTATTCAGTACAACCCATAGTACTGCTACTGTTTGTCTATGGAGAGTTCATGGCTATGTGCTGGATTGTATGCACTTGTTAGCAAGAGGTGTAGCTGAAACACCGGAACCCAATAATTAGTAGTGGTGTCCACATACTTTTGGCCTTGTAGTGCATTACACACTATATATATATTTATTAAGATTTAGATTTATATACAGGTATAAAACCATTTATACAAACTGTATGGGACTGGAAAAGGTTTGGATTTCAGATAAAATGTGACAGCTTGGAGAGGGGAAATAACAATATCTTATTTCATTAAGGCAATATTTACATGTCATAAAACAGCTTATATAGGCAACCTAAAGGTAGTTGTATAGTATAGTTACTACTTCTGTATACATACAAAAAGACATTACTGTAATCAGAAAGGTAAAAGTTGTTTAAAAAAATATAGACTAGCAAATGCATGTTAGAACACAAAATAATGCAGGAATAGAATATTGTGACTTACTGGCGGGAAAATATTTATTTATAATAACTTTATTTTTACCAAAATACCATTATATAATATATATTGTTTTGTTTTCTTTTTGCACCCCTCCCCCCAAACATAACAACATTAATTGCTACTTAAAGGGACATTCCAGCAGAAGCATTTCTGGAATATACATGTGTTAGCATAATGCTACAGTAAAAGCTTTAGCTGTTTCAAATGTGTATTTAAGTATGCTCTGTGCACCAGCATCTTAAACTCAGCACTTGCTCAGAGAGCCTAAGGTGCTTGTAGCATCTGGTAATGAGTCAGTTTGCATCAGTGCTGACATGATAGAGCCCCAATGGCTCTGAGCAGCTGCAGTATTTAAAAAGCTGGTTTACTGGGAATAATAATAATGATGTTTGTGATCATTGTCACTATACTCCATATATTTACCACTAGCAAAACACACACAGGAAAACAAAAGAAAACTCTAACTGGTACTTTGGTGTTACCTACAATAATAAACATCATGTCTTACACTGTAAGCATTTTATTGTCAGCATTTACTTCACTCATCAGCAGAAATAGCAGCTAACTATTGGAATATTTTTATGGTTTTGGTAAGGATTAAATATAGTTGTATGGTTAAAATTAAAGGGACAAACAAACAAAAAAATCACGATTCAGATAGAGCATGCCATTTTAAACAACTTTCTAATTTACTTTTTTATGTTCTTTACTGTTTTTGTTCTTTTGGTATCCTTTATTGAAAAAAGCTCAGAAGTGTGCACGTGTCTGGAGCACTATATGGCAGCAGGTTAACAAGAATGTTATCCATTTGCAAGAGCACTAGATGGCAGCACTACTTCCTGCCATGCAGTGTTCCAGACACCTACTTTCGTATCTCTTCAACTAAGAATACCATACCATACAAAGCAAATTTGATAATAGACACAGATTGTAAACATTTTTTAAAAGTGTATGCTCTGTCTGACTCACAAAAAAAATTGGTGGGTTTTATTTCCCTTTAAGTGTTTATAATTAAATTAGATGTTTTCAAAAAAAAAAAAATATATATATATATATATATATATATATATATATATATATATATATATATATATATATATATATATATATATATTTTTTTTTTTAAAGGGACAGTCAAGTCCAAAAAAACTTTCATGTCTTAAATAGGACATGTAATTTTAAACAACTTTCCAATTTACTTTTATCACCAATTTTGCTTTGTTCTCTTGGTATTCTTAGTTGAAAACTAAACCTAGGAGGTTCATATGCTAATTTCTTAGCCCTTGAATGCCACCTCTAATCTAAATGCATTTTGATAGTTTTTCACCACTAGATAACATTGTGCGCATGCACGTGAATTTACCATGGAGACAGCTCTGATTGGCTAAAATGCAAGTCTGTCAAAAGAACTGAAATAAGGGGGCAGTCTGCTGAGGCTTAAATACAAGGTAATTACAGAGGTAAAACGTGTATAATTATAACTGTGTTGGGTATGCAAAACTGGGGAATTGGTAATTAAGGGATTATCAATCTTTTAAAACAACAAAAATTCTGGTGTTGACTGTCCCTTTAAGTATTTAGTTGAATGTGATACACTTCATGTATCTACCCATAGCCATTTATTTATGTGCAGTATTCTGTATCATATACTGAAGCCTTGTATTTAAAATGAGTCACAATAAGCTTTTGGCACACTTGACAGACTTCAGGAGATCAAAGTAATTGTCTTTGGTAGAACCAATTATCATGAGTCAAGTAATCCCTTCATGTTAAATGTAACAACAGATTTCTTAGTGATTTGAACAAGGTGAGGTGAACTTAATATGAAGAATATAACTTAGTGCACACAGTATACTGAGACATGAAAAACACACTGAAAAATACAAACTCCAAAAAACACAGCAAATTGTTTGCAATACATTTAAGTAGAAGGACAGTACCTGCTCATCATCCAGCTCCTGTAAATAGTATGAATCTAACATTTTGTTTATAATTTGCTCTTCCTCATGGAAAGCATGTGCGAGAATTAGAAAATACATTTTATTACATTATTAGATGATAAATCTTCAAACATACACATGAGAATAACAGATAGAAATCAAACACCTATACAATTATATAAAATATAAAATGTTTTGCATAAATGTGGCAAATTATTTTCAAGAAGAATGTGATTTTCCAAACAATGGTGATGGAACAACCTAGATTTTATTAAAGGGACAGTGAATTTAAAAATAAATGTATATGAGTCAGAAAGAGCACACAATTTTCAACAAGTATAATTCAATTTATATTATCTAATTTACTTTGCTCTCTTGGTATCCTTTGTTGAAAAGCATAACTAGGTAGGGTTAGGAGCAGCAATGTAATACTGGGAGCTAGCTGGGCATTGAGGGCTGCACATATATGCCTCTTGTCATTGGCTCACCTGATGTGTTTAGCTTGTTCCCAGCAATGCATTGCTGCTCCTTCAACAAAGATTACCAAAACAATAAAGCAAATTTGATTATATAAGTAAATTGGTAAAAAGAAAAGAAGGTAATTACTGTATAATCACTTTTATTTACTATACTCCTTGCAGCAAAGTACAAAAATGTCTCCACCTTAGCAAACAGAAGCCACCAGACCCTCCATATACCTCAAAAACAAACAAAAATGTCAATCACTCTTACAGCAGCAACAAAAAAGAAGCACTGATCTTGTAAAAACAGTAATGGGAACCACAAACATAAAAACAGCAATATATAACATGAATAGAATTATCTGGACACATGACAACATATTAAAAATATGGATATAGGAAAAATTGGTTTGCAGGATGTTATGGATTTATGCATTTCTGGATTTCTGGCTTCTGATTGGTCAAGACTGTAACTATATATATATATATATATATATATATATATATATATATATATATATATATATATAAAAACTATAACTTTATTGAATATTGTTTTGCCTTTCAATTTTGTGACAGCAAACAAAGGTTACCATAATATAAATGTTGTGTCTTTGTAATAAAACCAGAAAAGTTTTTCTCCTGCAAAATGTTTTAGCTTTATGAGTTTGTTATTGGTTTCAGAGCTGCACAGCACAGATTACAAACCGTTGATAAGCCATCCTATGGTAAAT
>NC_069500.1:669565234-669652734 GCF_027579735.1 Bombina bombina | reverse complement strand
ATTATTAATACACATTATAGAAATACTTTGAGGTCCAGCAGTATGGAAACAACTCCTAAAGTTGATGGTACAAAAACATTTACCTATTCGGATATTGATGCAGCCAGGATTACCACACTCATCCGTGGGTCAAGGGACTTTCTAAAAGAGGCCCCCAAAGAAAAAAGTGGACAAGAGTATGAGAGGTTAAAAAGAAAAAACATGATTTGGGAACTGCATGCAATAACCCTAGCTGAATATTTCAGGGTAAAGAGGATCCCAAGGGGATTAACCATGTCCCATGTCTACACAACCTACTCTACTAAAGGACAATCCTGAGTACTGTGATAAATTTGAAGCTATATTAAACAAATGTTCTTACGATCTAATAGTGCTGACAGTAGATTCTTTACAGCAAAAAATTGATAAACAACAGATTGAGGTGGATAAGAACAAAGAAGCTTTACAGCAAATGTTATCATCTGATGAATTTGACAAAAAAATAAAAGGTTGAACATAAAATTAATACCTTAAAAAAGGAGCTGCAGGAACAGAAGAGGTTAAAGTTCCAATGTAACGAAATGGACTATCTCCAGGGGCATGTCTATAGATGGCGCAGTGAACCATCTCATTGGAGGAAAAGAGGGCCTGGCAAATCACAGAGGGCCTATTGAAATCAAGCTAAGCAGAAGTTTCAAGATGGTGGAAATCGGGTCAGCAGCACTGATTCATCAGATAGGCAGAGTTTTTCAGAATCGAGTGACGACTCACTGACATCATCAGGAAGTGCCATCGAGGTGGCCGAAAGCACAAGCAGCATGGTAAAGGATCGCCGGTATCCCTCGAGGAGGAAGGTCAGCAAAACAAAGAAGAAGAATCAACAGTAATCAATATCTCGAGTAAAGTGCTTGATAAGAGTGAGTACGAGATATTAGAAAAAGGACTGTCGTTTTGTCCGGTAAAAGACATTGATTTCTTTGAATTAGAAAAAAGATCTCTATAGGTTCTTTCGGACATTAAAGTTAAAATGTTTATTTAATGAGAGCCCACGGATGATTGATAACACTATTGGTTATAAAAATGACATGGTGACATTAAAATCTACGGGTCTTTTTAAAAAAAGTGTTTTTTCGCCAGCTTATGGCAATAACTGTGTTGAAACTTATATTGACCTGGTTAAACATGATATGATGAAATTAAAAGTAAGTCACAGCAATAAAAAATTGAAAAAATGGAATGAGTACAAACCAAATTTAACATTGCTTCAGAAAAAAAGCTATTGACTCCCTAAAAGAAAAAGACATATTAGTGAGGAGAGCGGACAAGGGAGGAGCCACTATAATTCTTGACAGGAAATATTATGTCTCTGAGATTAAACAGCAATTAGGAGATATCAATACTTACAAACCACTACAAAGTAATCCAGTGAGTAAAATACAAGCAGAAATAAAGAGTGTGTTAAATTGGGCATTGAAGAATGGCATTATTAATAACAAATTATCTGAATATCTATATGTAGAATGGCCAAAAACACCTATTTTTTATACAGTACCCAAGGTACATAAAAACCTGAGTAAACCACCAGGGCGGCCAATTGTGGCAGGAATAGATTCAGTTTTCACCAATATAGCCACATATTGAGATAGGATTTTGCAACCAGAGGTACAAAAAATAACATCTTACATTAGGGATACCAGTAATTTTATTAAAAAACTTAAGAGTTTACCCTTGGAAAATACAAAGTGCATTCTATACACTCTTGATGTAAGTAGCTTGTATACAGTGATTAATCATGAAAGTGGCATAGGGGCGAGTGTTTTGGCACTTAGAAATTCTGCATTGTACAACGAAAGCCAGATACTATTCTTTGAAAATTTGTTAAGAATAGTATTGTACAATAATTATTTCTTGTTCCAAGATGATTGGTTTTTGTAAAATAAGGGGTACGGTCATGGGGTCCAACGTTGCCCCATCATACGCCAATATGTTCATGAATAGTTTTGAAGAGAAATTTGTATACGAAAATGGTTTGTTTTTGGAATATGGGGCGTCATGAATAGTTTTGAAGAGAAATTTGTATACGAAAACGGTTTGGATTATGGGGCGTCATGGTGGTGCTTCATAGATGACATATTTGGCGTGTGGTGGGGTGACGTTGGTACCCTATTGGCATTTGTTGAACAACTAAATCAAGCTGTTAATAATTTGAAGTTTACATTAACCTTTAGTGAATAGAAGGTGGTATTCTTGGATACAGTAATACATGTGAATAAAGACACCTGTAATTTTAAAGTTGATTTGCACAGAAAGGAGACAGATAGAAATACCTTGTTAAGGTATGCAAGCTTTCATTATGGGGTCCTGAAAAACTCCTTCCCCGTAGTTAATTTAAACGGATAAAACGGATTGTGAATGAGAATTGATTGATAGTGAGATTATAAAACGCAGGAATTGGAATAAGAAAACATTGCTAAAATTAAGAAAGATAATGAACAAAGGGTGGTATGTGTTACACAATTCAACCCTAAGAGTAAAGAAATTAGCAATATTATTTCTAAGCACTGGCACATCTTGAAGAATTGTAATTTAAATGTTGAATCCTTCAAAAAACCTCCTATGATGGCATATCGTAGGGTTCAAAATTTGGGTGACATATTAGTTGAAAATGATTTAGGTTCTAACAAAAGACAAAAATATATTACAAGTAGAAGCTATGGAACTTTTCCATTATTAAAGTTATTAAAGG
Organism: Bombina bombina; assembly: GCF_027579735.1. NCBI lineage: Eukaryota > Metazoa > Chordata > Amphibia > Anura > Bombinatoridae > Bombina > Bombina bombina. Next base: position 669,650,009 of record NC_069500.1, on the reverse strand, counting down.
GGTAGAGTTCCAACACCCGCAAACAGGGAAAATAAATTGGCATTAAAAATCACTATACGTGTGACTCATCCTATGTCGTATACCTAATCAAATGCCCATGTTCCAAGATTTACATTGGATAGACTACAAGGAGGGTACAAGATAGGTTGAGTCAACACAGATCCAACATTAGATGTGGGGATCAGGAAGCCCCCCGTATTGTGCCATCTTTTGAGTGCAGGTCACAGTATTAGCCAACTAGGGGGCAAATAATTGATGGAGTAGATAAATTAAGAAAGGGGTGGTAATAGGGAATCAGTATTAAAACAAAAGGGATCCTATTGGATACATAAATTGTATATATTGATCCCTAAAGGCATCAATAGAGAGCTGGACCTCAAAGTATTTCTATAATGTGCATTAATAATATGTGAATTAATATGTCAACATCTTCTGTATATTTTAACATCAATATCTACATAGGTAAATTGTATATTGTTTTTAACTTTATATATGTGTTTAACTGTAATAATAAATGTAACCACTAGGTGGTAGTATTAGGTGATATAATTCACTTTGTAACAATATACAATGGGTTAATATGTAGGCCTATAAATGCATCTAAACAGATGAGGCCCATTAGCATGATTAAGGGATAATCTCCCGAAACGTTGCTACAACCTATTTGTACCTCTATGGGAGAAGAAGTTTAATAAGACTCGTTGAAAAAGAAGGTGCTGTGGAATTTCTTGTTTTCAACAAAGAATATCAAGAGAGTGAAACAAATTTGAAAGCAAGAACTCTTTGGGTTTTATGTCCCTTTAACATAATCTATACTATAATCGTAACGCGTCTGTCACGGTCGGCAGTTGCACACGCATCCTGAAACCACAAGGCCCAGGTGCAAGAATCTAAGAAGGGCCACCCCCACCCCCCCTACCCCACCCCCTCTAAAAAAAGTGAATTTGATACATATCTTTTTATTTTATTTTTTTACTTTTAACACAGAAAAAAAATGTGAATCAGATTACATGTCTGCAAAAGGAGGTACCCTGTGCCCACAGTCTGTGAGATGGTCTGACCCCCTATTACTGTATATAGTGAAACTGTTAAACCCCCCCAGTACTGTATATAGTGAGTTAGTGACACAGTCTATAATCTGCCGGTGAGATGGCTGGCCTGACCCTACCCGCCCAGTACTTTATAGAGTGACCACAGTAGTCTGTGACATAGTCCAGCCCCCCCGTACTGTATATAGTGGTACTGTATAGTGACACTGTTTACCCCCCGCCCCCCCATGCTGTAGTAACAAGGTCTGTAATTTGCTGGTTCCACAAACATACACATACACACATACATGCATAAATACACACACAGTCACATACATACATACACACATACACACATATACATGCATAAATACACACACAGTCACATACATACATACACACATACACACATATACATGCATAAATACACACACAGTCACATACATACATACACACATAAACACCAATGGGTAAAACAGAAACACTAACTCCTGTAGTCAGATACACTAGTAAAGCATCATGTCACACTCACATGATATCAGTGCAGGCATTGGCAGGTTAACGTTTTTTATTGAGAGAAAAAAACAAGAAAAAAAAAAAAATTAAGCTGGGCCCCCACCTCATCCAGCTGGGCCCAGTCGCAGCTGCAACCTCTGCCCCCCTGTAGTTTCGCCCCTGCTGCGCACACAGCCAAAATAATTCACCTGGGTGTAGCGAAGCTGCATCCAGGTGGATTCCGAAAAACCTTTGGTGGATTCTTTCACCACCCTTCCATTTTCAGAATCTACCGGGATGCAGCGTAGGGATGCAGCGTAGGGATGCAGCGAAGGCAAACGGAGCATTACAAAAAAAAAAAAAAAAAACTAACTGCCCACAATAAGTATTAAAAAAAACAACTAACCGTCTGCAATAAGTATTAAAAAGAAAAACGAACTACCCGCAATAAGTATTAAAAAAAATCTAACCGCACGCAATAAGTATTTAAAAACAAAACAAAACTAACTGCCCGCAATAAGTATTTAAAAAAATAAATAAATAATCGCCCGCACAAAGTATTAAGAAAAAACCCCAAAAAGCTACCTAATAAAATTATTAACCCCTAAATCCGCCAACCCCAACATCGCAAACTACTTAATACATCTATTAACCCCTAAACCGCCATTAACCCTCATCACTAATTAACATAATAAATCTATTATCCCCTAAACACCATTAATCCACATCTAATCCATAACTAATCACTAAACCCCCTAACCTAACAACCCCTAAATTAACCCCATTACATAATAATTAAATAATCCTTAATTACAATTAAAATAAAAAACCTAACATTACTTTAAAAAAAGAAAACTAAGTTTAAACTAATCTAAAATTACAGAAAATAAAAAAAGTCTAACATTACAAAAAATAAAAAAATCTAACATTACAAAAAAATCCCTATGAAAATAAAAAGCCCCCAAAACACCCCCTAATCTAAGAATAAACTACCACTAGCCCTTAAAGGGGCTTTTTGTAGGGCATTGCCCTAAAGAAATCAGCTCTTTACATTAAAAATATACTAAGCCCCCTCTAAAATTAAAACCCCCCACCCACCAAGCCCCCCAAAATAAAATTAAAATAAAACTAATAAACCTAAACTGGGCATTGCCCTGAAAAGGGCATTTAGCTCTTTTTTACTGCCCTTAAAAGGGCATTCAGCTCTTTTTCACATTGCCCAAAAAACACTAATTAAAAAAAATTAAAAATCCCCCAACATTTAAAAAAAAAAAAAAACTAACACTAAAGCCCCAAATAGGTACTCACGGTTCCTGAAGTCTGGTGAAGAAGGTTTCATCCACAGCAAAGGTGGCGCAGAGCGAAGATGTGGAGCGGTGTTCACAGATGTGGCAATCCTCGGTGGCGGCGATCCTCGGCGGTGCCGGTCCTCAGCTCCGGTCCCCGGCGGCGGCACTCCTCGGCAGCATCAAGGCTCCTCTTCTTCGTGCGATCGTCTGCCGCACACTGAAGATTAACTGCAAGGTACCCCATATTTATTGGGGTATCTTGCATTCCTATTGGCTGAAATTTTTACATCAGCCAATAGGTTGACAGCCACTGAAATCTTATTGGCTGGTGAACAGTCAATATTATGAGAGCAGCTGAAATCTTATTGCCTGGTGAACAGCCAATAAGATTTCAGTTGCTCTCATCCTATTGGCTGTTCACCAGCTAATAAGATTTCACTTGATCTTGGTTTCAGTGTGCAATCGCATGAAGAGGAGCCTCCACACCGCTGATAAGTGCCGCTACCAGGGACCATCGCCGCCGAGGACCGTTGCCACTGAGGATCGCCACATCTGGGAACACCGCTCCGCATCTCAGCTACGTGCAGCCTTTGCTGTGGATGAAGATGATGGACCCACCTAGAAGAAGACCTTCTCCGCCAGACTTCAGGAACCGTGAGTACCTATATGGGGCTTTAGTGTTAGTTTTTTAATTTTTTTTTTTTAATTAGGGTTTTTTGGGCAATTTGAAAAAGAGCTGAATGCCCTTTTAAGGGCAATGCCCATACAATTGCCCCTTTAGGGGCAATGGGTAGTTTAGATTTATTAGTGTTAGCATTTTTTTTATTTGGGGGGTTTGGTGGGTGGGGTTTTTTAATGTTAGAGGGGGGATTAGTAATTTTTTAGGTAAAAGAGCTGTTTAACTTAGGGCAATGCCCTACAAAAGGCCCTTTTAAGGGCTATTGGTAGTTTAGATTAGATTAGGGTTTTATTTTGGGGTGGCTTTTTTTTTCTTTCAATAAACAAAAAAGTTATTTTCTCACATTGATTGAAAATTATGCACTTTACCATATTTTGTACAGTAGACATTAATTACAATAATCTGCAAGTGGTACCCTGCTGGAGTGCGTTTATTCCTGAAGATATTTTGAACAGTGCTGCACTGTCATGAGGAAGTTTGTGTTTAATTGATCTTATAAGAATACAGATGAGACACTGAAAATCGTATTTGCATATCCTTCCCAGAATACTAGAGGAATTCCCAGTCCCTAATTTACTGGTTCTGATATAATTACATTGAGATGATTCAAGAATGTTTGTCCATTATTTTGTAAATCGGCTACAAATAATATGGCAGCTGGTAGAAATGGCTGGTGAAGTTGATGAAGCTAGAGTGGGATACCTCTGAATTCAGCAGAGCAGTAAGGACTTCTGGAGATAAAGTCCCTTGTTTTCTACAGATATGCAGATATCTTTAGTGTCAGAGGAGTCATTATTTTTTGAAATTTGTGGGTTATTAAATTGTTACTCATACTCAGAGAAGTGCTTTACATTTGTGCTGCTTTCTTCCTGATGACGCTCAACCTGTGTGAATTCTGTTTAATGCTTGTCTTGATTCATTTGCATTAAAGGGACAGTCAACACAAAAATTGTTATTTTTTAAAAGCATAGATGACACCTTTTCCCCAGCTTTGCACAGTCAACATTGTTATATTAATATACTTTATAACATTTAAACCTCTAAATATCTGCCTGTTTCTAAGTCACTACAGACAGCCTCTTAATTACATGCTTTTGTATTAGCTTTTCACAACAGGGGAGTGCTAGTTCATGTGAACCATATAGATAGCATTGTGCTCACGCCTGTGGGTTCTAACAACACAGCACTAATTGGCTTAAAGGGACAGTCCACATTATTATTATTTAAAAAGATAGATAATCCCTTTATCACCCATTCACCAGTTTTGCATATCCAACACAGTTATATTAATATATGTTTTACCTCTGTGATTACCTTGTATCTAAGCCTCTGCAGACTGTCCCCCTATTTCAGTGCATTTGACAGACATGCAGACTCCTAAATAACTCCACAAGAGTGAGCACAATGTTATCTATATGACACACATGAACTAGTACTGTCTAACTGTGAAAAACTTTCAAAATGCTCTGAGCTAGGAGATGGTTTTCAATGGTTTAGAAATCAGTTTGAGCCTTCCTAGGTTTAGCTTTTAAAAAATACCACCAAGGGAACAAAGCAAATTTGATGAAAAAAGGTAAATTGGAAAGTTGTTTAAAATTGCATGCCCTATCTGAATCATGAAAGTTTAATTTTGACTAGACTGTCCCTTTAAATGCAAGTCAATAGATAATAAATAAAAAGTCATGTGATCAGGGGGATGTCAGAAGATCACAGAGGTAAAAAGTATATTAATATAACCATATTTTCTTTGCAAAACTGGGGACTGTGTAATAAAGGGATTATCTATCTTTTTAAACAATAACATTTTTTGAGTTGACTGTCCCTTTAAGATGCTCACTAGGCTGATGTTGAACATCTTGTGTAAAGGGTTTATATATCACATAAGGTAGCTCACAAACATAGCCATTTTCTCCTTTGCAGCCTGTAACTAAGCTCTGTAAATGTTATCTTGTGCACCAACTAAACATACATCATATTTTCAATGTGTGCAAAAATGCCACCATTGGGGCTAGATTATAAGTAGAGCTGTATTTTGCGTTTTCGTTATAGCAAAGACGACCCTAGAATTAAGATTTTTGCGCTAGTAGGGTTGTGCTGGTATTACAAGTTAAAAATGAAACGTTTTTTGTGCTAGCGATAACCCGACTAGTGCAAAAATCAGAACTTACAATATCGCATGTGTGTTCATGTATTCCCCCATAGAAGCCAACAGAGAAAAAAAAGTGGAAAAAAAACATAAATTATGCTTACCTGATAATTTCATTTCCATCTGTGGGAGGAGAGTCCACTGCTTCATTCATTATCTGTGGGAATTAAGAACCTGGCCACCAGGAGGGGGCAAAGACACCCCAGCCAAAGGCTCAAATACCTCCCCCACTCCCCTCATCCCCCAGTCATTCTGCCAAGGGAACAAGGAACAGTAGGATAAATATCAGAGTTTAAATGGTGCCAGAAGAATAAAATTAAATTTAGGTCCACCCACCGGAGAAACAGGCGAGGGCAGTGGACTCTCCTCCCACAGACGGAAATTAAATTATCAGGTAAGTATAATTTATGTTTTCAATCTTAATGGGAGGAGAGTCCACTGCTTCATTCATTCATTACTTGTGGGAACAACTACCCAAGCTCTAGAGGACACTGAATGAAAAAAATACGAGGGCAAAAGGAGGCAGACCCTAAACTGAGGGCACCACAGCCTGCAGAAACTTTCTCCCAAAAGCTGCTTCCGCCGAAGCAAAAATGTCAAGTTTATAAAACTTTGCAAAAGTATGTAAGGAAGACCAAGTGGCCGCCTTACAAATCTGCTCCATAGAGGCCTCATTCTTAAAGGCCCAAGAAGAGGCCACAGCTCTAGTTGAGTGAGCCGTAATCCTCTGAGGAGGCTTGTGTCCCACATATGCCAGACGGATCATACTCCTCAACCAAAAGGATAGCGAAGTAGCAGAGGCACTTTGCCCCCTGCGTTTCCATGAATACACAATAAATAAGGACAAAGTCTGTCTGAACTCCTTCGTGGCCTGAAGATAAAACTTCAAAGCCCAAACCACGTCCAAATTATGAAGTAACCTTTCCTTTGAAGGGTTAGGACACAAAAAAAGAACTACTATTTCCTGATTGATGTTACGACTCTCCACAACCAATCCAGTATGAAGAACAGCCTTATAGGCGTGAAAAACTAAGTAGGGAGACTTACATTGCAAGGCCGCCAACTTAGAGATTCTGCATGCCGATGCAATAGCCAGTAGGAATAGGACTTTCCATGAAAGAATATTAATGTCAAGCGCATGCATAGGCTCAAATGGAGCCCTCTGCAAAACCTTAAGAACCAAGTTTAAGCTCCAAGGAAGAGCCAAATTCCTAAAGACAGGCCCGATCCTAACCAGAGCCTGAACAAAGGACTGAATATCAGGAAGCTCTGCAAGCTTCTTATACAACAGTACAGATAAAGCCGAAATCTGTCCCCTTAGGGAAGACCCTTATCTAGACCGTCCTGGAGAAAGGCCAAAATCCAAGATACCCTGATCTTGTGCCAGAGGTATCCTCGTTCCTCAGACCAGGACAAGTAGGCCCTCCACACCTTGTGGTAGATGCATCGACTGACCAGCTTCCTGGCCTGAACGAGAGTGTCAATCACTCTTTCCAAAAATCCTCTCTTGGCTAAGACTAGACGTTCAATCTCCACGCAGTCAGCCTCAGAGAATCGAGATTTTGATGTAGAAAAGGACCTTGAACCAGCAGATCCCTGCAACAAGGTAACCTCCACAGTGGAGATGATGACATCCCCACCAGATCTGCAAAATACATCCTCAGCGGCCACAAAGGAGCAATCAGAATAGCCGAAGCTTGCTCCTGCTTGATGCGGGCCACTACACGAGGTAGAAGAGGCAACGGTGGAAATATGTAAATTAGGTTGAAGTTCCAGGGCATCGCCAAGGGATCTATCAGTGACGCCTGGGGATACCTGGATCGCGACCCGTATCTGGGTAGCTTGCAATTGAGTCTGGATGCCCTGAGATCTATCTCCGTAGTCCACATCTGTTGCAGATCTCTGCAAACACCTCGGAATGGAGAGACCATTCCCCTGGATGAAACGTCTGTCTGCTCAGAAAATCCGCTTCCCAGTTGTCCACACCCAGAATGTGGATCGCTGAGATCGAACAATTGTGAGTCTCTGCTCATTCCAGAATCCGAGATACTTCCCTCATGGCTAGGTAACTTCTCGTTCCCCCCTTATGGTTTATGTAAGCCACAAAGGTAATGTTGTCTGACTGGAATCTGAAGAATTGGGACGACCCCACAGAGTGCTGAATATCGCTCAAAGTTCCAGAATATTTATAGGTAGACTCAACTCCTCTCGAGTCCATCTGCCCTGTGCCTTTCTGGCACCCCAAACCGCTCCCCATCCTAATAGACTTGCACCTGTGGTCACAATCTGCCAGTATGGTCTCAAGAAGGAAGTCCCCTGGTCGGGTCCACCAGTCCGTCCAGAGATATCTGTTGGAACAGATCTAAATGATCACCGTTCCATTGTCTCAACATGCACAGCTGAAGAGGTCTGAGATTGAACCTGGTGAATGGAATGACATCTATGCTGGATACCATGAGCCTGATCACCTCCATACACCTTGCCACAGATGTCCTAGAGGATGTCTGAAGAGCTAGACAGTTGGACGCAAGTTTGCAACCTCTCTGATCAGTCAAGAATATCTTCATGACTGAAGAATCTATTATTGTTCCCAGGAATTCCACCCTTTTGCTGGGGACCAATGAACTCTTTCCTTCATTTATCTTCCACCCGTGGGACCGAAGGAGAAGAAGAAGAGCTCTTGAGTGATCCTCCGCAAGACTGTAGGGCGGAGCCTGGACCAGTATATCGTCCAGATAAGGTGCCACTGCAATCTCCCTGGCTCTCGCTAACGCTAGTAGAGCACCCAGAACCTTTGTAAAGAAATTTGGGGCAGTCGCCAGACCAAACTGAAGGGCTACACACTGGAAGTGCTGGTCCAGGAAGGCGAAACTTAGAAACCTGAAGGGATTCCTGTGGATTGGAACGTGAAGGTAAGTGTCCTTCAGGTCTATAGTTGTCATGAATTGCCCCTCCTGAACCAGAAGCAAAATTGACCTGATTGTCTCCATTTTGAATGATGGAACTGACAAAAACTTGTTTAGGGCCTTTAGGTCCAGAATTGGACGAATCGTGCCCTCCTTCTTTGGGACCATGAAAAGGTTTGAATAATACCCCAGGCCTCTTTCTGTCGGAGGGACTGGGATGATTACCCCGAGAGATGAGAGATACCTCACACACCCTAGGAAGGCATCCCTCTTTTCTGGCCTTGAAGATATGTTTGACAGGAGGAACCTGCCTCTGGGCGGATATGAATTAAAACCTATCCTGTAACCCTGGGTTACGACCTCCAGAACCCAAGTTTGCAACCTCTCTGATCAGTCAAGTATATCTTCATGACTGAAGAATCTATTATCGTTCCCAAGAATTCCACCCTATAACTGGGGACCAATGAACTCTTTCCTTCATTTATCTTCCACCTGTGGGACCGAATGAGAAGAAGAACAGCTCTTGAGTGATCCTCCGCAAGACTGTAGGACAGAGCCTGGACCAGTATATCGTCCAAATAAGGTGCCACTGCAATCTTCCTGGCTCTCGCTACCGCTAGGTGAGCACCCAGAACCTTTGTAAAGACTCTTGGGGCAGTCGCCAGACCAAACAGAAGGGCTACACACTGGAAGTGCTGGTCCAGGAAGGCAAAACTTAGATACCTGAAGGGATTCCTGTGGATTGGAACGTGAAGGTAAGTGTCCTTCAGGTTTATAGTTGCCATGAATTGCCCCTCCTGAACCAGAAGCAAAATTGACCTGATCGTCTCCATTTTGAAAGATGGAACTGACAAAAACTTGTTTAGGGCCTTTAGGTCCAGAATTGGACGAATCGTGCCCTCCTTCTTTGGGACCATGAAAAGGTTTGAATAATACCCCAGGCCTCTTTCTGTCGGAGGGACTGGGATGATTACCCTGAGAGATGAGAGATCCCTCACACATCCTAGGAAGGCATCTCTCTTTTCTGGCCTTGAAGATATGTTTGACAGGAGGAACCTGCCTCTGGGCGGATATGAATTAAAACCTATCCTGTAACCCTGGGTTACGACCTCCAGAACCCAAGGGTCTATAACGTCTCTTTTTCAGGCCTCTGCAAAAAGGAATAGTCTGCCCCTTACATGATCTGATGATGGATTGGGGGCCGCCCCTTCATGTTGACTTTGACTCGGCGAGCTTCTTATTCTGCTTGGACTTGTTCCAAGAGTTAGCTGGTTTCCAAGATCGCTTGAATTGCTCAGACTTTGTGGCAGGCTGCTGGCACTGAGACTTGTCCGAACGAAAGGGACAAAAAGTAGACGCCTTCTTATCCTGGGGCAAGAAGGCACCCTTGCCATCCGTGACCGTAGATATGATGGAATCCAGGCCCACGCCAAACAAAACTTTTCCCTTGAATGGAAGAGAAAGCAGTCGAGACTTAGAAGTCATGTCAACAGACCACGACTTTAGCCACAGAGCCCTGCGGGCTAAAACGGAAAAACCTGATGTGTTAGCATTTAGGCGAATAATCTGCATGTTAGCATCACATATGAATGAATGCGCTACCCTTAAGGCCTTAACTTGTTCTAGAATCTCATTGAGGGGAGTCTCCACCTCAACATTGCTGATAGAGCGTCACACCAATAGGTAGCCGCACCAGCCATTACAGTGACCGCCACTCCCAGGTTGAAAAATGAACCCCGTGAGTTGGAACATCTTCCGTAACATGGACTCCATCTTTTTATGCATGGGTTCCTTGAAAGAGGAGCTATCCTCTAGCGGAATAGTCGTTCTCTTAGCGAGCGTGAAGATAGCACCATCCACCCTAGGGACGGTTCCCCTCAGTTCAAGCTGCACTTCCGGAATGGGGAATAGCCTTTTAAAAGAAATAGAGGAGGAAAAGGATGAACCAAGTTTCTCCCATTCATTCTTAATAATGTTAGACATTTTGATGGGAACCGGGAAGGCAAGGGGCACTACCCTGTCCTCGCAAACCCTGTCAAGTTTAGGGATCGAAAGGTTCCTCCGGTAGTTTTGATTCCGGAACCTCCAACGTAGCAAGCACTTCTTTCAGCAGAAAGTGCAAATGCTCCATTTTAAATTTAAAATCTGGTTCCTCCGTGGACTGAGGCTTAGAAGTAGCTGATTCCGACCCAGAGGCTACATCCTCTGATAAGTTGGAGTTGCCTACCTAAGACATCCAGCTGAGTCGAAGACCCCTGAGATGGATAGCATTGCCGTACCTTCCGCTTGTGCTTAGTAGGGCGAGACTTCACATTAATGGCCACAGAAAACGCTGTCTGTAACTGATCGACGAAGTCTGGCGGCCAAAGGGCCCCTCCCGTGGGAGGATTAATAGTGCCCTGGGGAACTGCTTGTGTAATGGGAGATGATTGCAGAGAATGCACCTCACGGGCGGAGAACCCTCAGAGGTGGACGGCTCAGTCGTACTAAATATTTTATTGTTTTTAGATATAGCAATACTGTCAAATCATGTGGAACAGAGTTGAGCAGGTGGTTCAACTGGAACCTCCTCACAATATATGCAGTTAGTAGGTTTAGATAAAGAGGGAGAACCCTCCAACATTTCAGAGACCTCCATAGCCTTTATTGCGGACTTGATAAAAAGTTAAATGGCACCTTTATATCCCAATGGCAGGGGCACTCACCACCTCCTATGACCCGGACTACAAGAAACAGCTTTCGTCTCCTCCGAACGCAGGCCGAGAAAGAGGAAGTTACAGAGGCCACACCCAGTCACATGGAGTGCCATGGAGGACCGCCCCTGCACTCGAGAGAGAACGGGCCAAAAAAAAAAAAAAAAAAACACCTCAATCTCTCGCTAAGTGAACTAACTGTTCCACACTGACAGAGCCTCATCTCACACAAATGCAATAGAAACACAATAAACAATATTATGTAACATAAAATCCCCCCTGTTCAATGACCCCCTTCCGAGGGTATTACCATAGATTCTATAAAGATAAAGGAGCCACACTGTGACCCTGTCTTCTTACGTTATCATATATATATAAAATTGAAACGATCTTACCAGAATCAATGCAGTTGAACAGGAACACTGCCTTTCAAGTGTGACAGGGTAGTAGCATCGCTCCTGACACGGACATGAGAGAAAAAAAGCAGGAAGTGAAACTTGTCAACGCTAATTGCTAATGGAGCTGTTAATCTGAGTCGGGATGGGTTCGCAGAAAGACTCTCCCTGCATCTCCGGACTATAACATTCACCCATGCTCTCAATGAGAGGCTGACAGGGCTACTTAAAACTCCAGTCCCATTTCGAAGAGTACTACCCTCCATAAGAGACTACTCCGAATCTTCAACACTTCTCTGGCAACCTCCTGTGACGAAAGGCAAAGAATGACTGGGGGATGAGGGGAGTGGGGGAGGTATTTGAGCCTTTAACTGGGGTGTCTTTGCCTCCTCCTGGTGGCCAGGTTCTTAATTCCCATAAGTAATGAATGAAGCAGTGGACTCTCCTCCCATTAAGATGGAAACACCCCACTCTCTCGCAAACACCATCACATATTCTCATTAGCGCTAACCTGATATGAAAATATGAATATTTCATATTCCAATGTTCTGTAACATCTTTGTAATATGTGCATGATTGCATACTGTAATATGCGCAAACATAATCGCATACTGTAATATGCACAAACATGATTGTATACTGTAATATGTGCATACCCGACATGAAAATATAAATATTGCATAAATATGCTTTAACATGTTTTCATCTACCTAGCTGCAAAGGGCTCCAATGCCCTTCTATATATATACATATATGTGTGTATATATATGTGAACACATATATTTATGTGTATCTATGTGTGTAAATACATATACATGTATACATACATTTATACATATGTACACACATATATATATATATATATATATATATATATATATATATATATATATATATATATATATATATATATATATATATTTATACACACACACACATATCCATCTTTAGACATTGTGACAGAAAGCAAGGCCTGGTTATAAATGGAAGATATTTAAGACCAAGCATTGTACATGCTATTTCTCCTTTCAGTTAAAACCCCAGGGAGAAAGAGTGTGTATTTGATTATGCAGTTGATAAACTGTGTTCTGGGTCCCTGGGGTTTGGGATAATTGGAGAGAGGGTGGGCCATTATCCCAGACAGCTGTGAAGCTGTCCAGCAGCTAATCACAGGTGTGGCTAATTAGAAGTTGTGAGGGTTTAAATAGCAGCCTCACTTAGGCCTTGAGATATAGTTACACAGCTACAGAAGCTGGTGTGTGTGTTTGTTACACTGTGTAAAAGACTTTTGTTCCTGTGAACTGTAAAAGGACATTATTTTTACAAAGCACTTGTGGAATGCTGTGAAGTGCTGGTACACATTTAAAAGTACTTAACTTTGCTGCAGAGGAAGGATTTCCCTCTGTTGAAAATGAACTGCCTGTTTGTTATTGCTGTGAAAAATAAAGCCTTTTAAACTACAGTGGATTGTCCTGTGCTGCATTTGTGCCCTAGAAGACCGTGGTTAAAAGTGGTCCCTGTTACACTTGGTGGAGAATACGGGCAACCACGTTGTATGTCTGTGGGCATAATAATCTGCAAGCAACATGGAGGAAGTCATTAAAGCTTTGATCCATTCTAATGCTATACAGCAGGAGACTAACAGAAAAGCTGCTGAAAATAGTGCAACACTGCAACAGTTGGTCTTGGCCCAGTCAGAGAGTGCTATGCTGCTGGCTAAATCACAGAAGGAGAACACTGAATTGTTGATACAACAGATGGCTGCTGTGCAAGCTGAGACATTCAGGAAGACCCGGGAGGAGCAGCAAAGTGCTACACAGACTCTGCAACGAGAGGTTCAAGCCATATCAGAAAGACTGAACTCTGAATATGTTGGTGGCAGCCAAGGCTCCAGAGTAATAAGGGCTAGTCATTATCTTCAAAAAATGACAGCAGCTGATGATGTTGAGGCGTATCTTTTGGCATTTGAACGCACAGCAGAAAGAGAAAAATGGCCGACAGTTGAGTGGGCGAGTATACTTGCGCCATTTATTAGTGGTGAACCTCAGAAGGCCTACTTTGATTTAGAGCCAGCACAAGCCAGTGACTATGAGAAATTGAAAGCAGAAATCCTTGCACGCCTGGGGGTGACTTCGGCAGTCCGTGCACAAAGATTTCATTCCTGGAGGTTTTCATCTCATAATGCTGCAAGATCCCAGATGTTCGACCTTATACACCTTGCCAGGAAGTGGCTGCAACCAGAGGTTAATTCGGCTACCAAAATAGTGGAACTACTGGTGATGGACCGGTTTCAGCGTGGATTACCTGCTTCCCTGCGGCGGTGGGTTAATCAAGGTGATCCTCAAACAGCGGATCAGTTGATTGTATTGGTCGAAAGATTTATAGCTTCAGGAGAAGTTTTGCAACAATCCCAAGTCCCAAAGCTCTACAAGAACTGGTAAGACTGTTCAGGGGATAAAGGGGATAAGAGAGCAGCAGGTGTATAGGCAAAACACCAGAGACATTTCCCCAGGAATTAAGGAAACATTTAAATATAACCAACCTGTAAGATGTTTTAAATGTAATTAGGTTGGGCATATTGCTAGAGACTGTGATAAAGATGAATTTATGGACTGTAATGTTGCACATTCACTATTGTCTAATAGCAACAGCTCTGTTAATAATGATTCCCATTGGTGTACTGTGACGGTTAATGGTAAAGTGTCTAGGGCTTTGCTTGATTCAGGAAGTATGGTCACACTAGTGGCTAAATATTTAGTACCAGATGCAGTATTAGATTATGGGGAAAACATGGGAATTATCTGTGTTCATGGAGATAAACGGGAATATCCTACAGCTGAGGTAGAGATTGAGACCCAGTGTGGTAAATTAAAATATTGTGTTGGTGTAGTACCAAATTTAGCCCATGAGGTGGTGATAGGGAGAGATTTTCCAAAATTTCTGGAGTTATGGGAATCTCCAGAAATATGTCAAACTTCTGATATTTATGTATTTCCTTTCTCTGAAACTGATTTTGAAGGGGGTTCCATTGAAAAGGAGAAAAATAAGATTTATTGCCCTATGCCTGTATTAGTAGGTGATCAACCTTCTCAGAGTAATGAAGTACCAAGTACTAGCTCGGAAAATGTTGATGATTTGATAGATCTGGTTGGTGGCCCTGGTAATTTTAAAAAAGCCCAATGGAAGGATCCAACATTGGTAGAGGCAAGAAATAATATCAGGGTTATAAATTATGTTGTGACACAGCCAGGAAATGTATTACCCTATCCTTATTTTGAAGCAGTTAATGATTTGGTATATCGTGTAGAGAAGAAAGGAACAGACATTGTTAAACAACTTTTGGTGCCCCAGACTTTTAGGAACACTGTATTAAATCTTGCACATAACCACATTCTAGGGGGGCATTTGGGAGTTGAGAAAACCAAAGAGAGAGTTCTTAGAAGGTTTTATTGGCCAGGGATATTTGTAGCCATCAAGGATTATTGTGCTTCATGCACTAAGTGTCAACTTACAGCTCCTGCTAAAGATTTTCGTAACCCTTTAGTGCCCTTGCCTATAATTGATGTGCCTTTTGAAAGAATTGCTATGGACTTGGTGGGTCCGCTGGTTAAATCTGCTAGAGGACATCAGTATATACTGGTAATCCTTGATTATGCTACACGCTATCCTGAGGCAGTTCCCCTTCGTAACAGCTCTGCAAAGTCCATAGCAAAAGAACTCATGCTAATGTTTAGCAGGGTCGGGATACCTAAGGAAATTTTGATAGACCAAGGAACTCCATGTATGTCCAGGGTTACAAAAGAATTGTGTAAGTTGTTGGGCATAAAACAACTAAGGACCTCAGTATATCACCCTCAGACTGATGGTTTAGTAGAAAGGTTTAACAAAACTCTCAAAAGTATGCTAAGAAAGGTAATTGACACAGATGGGAGAATTTGGGACCTTCTGTTACCCTATCTAATGTTCTCTATCAGGGAGGTTCCCCAGGCTTCTACAGGTTTTTCCCCATTTGAACTGTTATATGGGCGGCATCCCAGGGGATTACTAGATATAGTTAAAGAGACTTGGGAACAAGAGACATCACCTTATCGAAGTATTATTGAACATATTTCCCAAATGCAGGATCGTATGGAAGCTGTCATGCCCATTGTAAGGGAACATATGGGAAAAGCACAGGAAGCACAAAAGTACAGCTACAACCGTAATGCTAGAGCCAGGGTGTTTCAACCTGGGGATAGGGTGTTAGTTCTGATCCCTACAGTTGAAAATAAATTCTTGGCTACTTGGCAGGGCCCATATGAGATAATTGAGAAAGTGGGTGATGTTAATTACAAAGTAAGTCAGCCAGGGAGAAGGAAACCTGAGCAAATATATCATATAAATCTGTTAAAACCTTGGAAAGATAGGGAAGTTTTAGTTGCCTTAAAACCTACAGAACTCCCTGTCACTGAACCAGAGGTAAATATATCGGAAACCCTATCTGTACATCAGAAGCGAGAGGTCAAAGATTTTATTAGAATAAACAAAGAGGTATTTTCTGTGGTACCGGGAAAAACTAATGTTATTAAGCATGACATAATGACAGAACCAGGGAAGAAGGTCTGCCTTAAACCCTATAGGGTCCCTGAGGCTCGTAGAAAGGCTATTAAACTGGAAGTAGAAAAAATGTTAAAGCTTGGGGTAATTGAGGAATCACAAAGTGAGTGGAACAGTCCAATCGTGCTTGTTCCAAAGCCGGATGGTTCATTAAGGTTCTGTAATGACTTTCGTAAGCTTAATTGTGTTTCCAAATTTGACACCTACCCAATGCCTAGAGTAGATGAGTTGATAAAAAGGCTAGGAAAAGCACGTTATCTCACTACAATTGATTTAACGAAAGGGTATTGGCAGGTGCCTCTCACTAGTCAAGCAAAGGAAAAGACAGCTTTTTCAACCCCAGAGGGCTTATTTCAGTATACAGTGTTGCTATTTGGTTTACATGGAGCCCCGGCAACATTCCAGAGGATGATGGATAGAATTCTGAAACCCCATGTTCGTTATGCGGCAGCATATTTGGATGATGTTATCATTTATAGTACAGATTGGGAATCCCATCTTCCAAAAGTTCAAGCAGTACTTGATGCAATACGGTCCGCTGGGTTAACTGCCAATCCTGCAAAATGTACTGTTGGTTTACAGGAAGCTAAGTACTTGGGTTATACTATTGGTAGAGGATTAGTTAAACCTCAGACAACAAAAGTAGAGGCCATACAGAACTGGCCACAGCCTCTAACTAAAAAACAAGTAAAAACATTTATTGGGATAACTAGTTATTATAGAAGGTTTATCCCGAATTTTGCTACAATTGTGGCACCCTTGACAGATCTCACAAAAGCAAGGGCCCCAATTATGATAAAATGGTCCCCAGAAGCAGAACAAGCTTTTAAGCATTTGAAAGATGCCCTTTGTGCCCATCCAGTTTTGGTAACCCCCAATTTCGCTAAAGATTTTATTGTACAGACAGATGCCTCTGATGTTGGTTTAGGAGCAGTTCTCTCGCAGGAGTGTCAGGGAGAAGAGCATCCTGTCCTTTTCCTAAGCAGAAAACTTATTTCACAGGAAAAGAACTATTCTATAGTGGAGTGGGAATGCCTTGCCATTAAGTGGGCTTTAGAGACCCTTAGGTACTATCTGTTGGGAAGAAAATTTAAATTAATAACAGATCATGCTCCTCTCACATGGATGAGTCAGAATAAGGAAACAAATTCAAGGGTTACTAGGTTGTTTCTTAGCTTGCAACCCTTCAATTTTACTGTTGAGCACAGGGCTGGTCTTTTTCAGGGCAATGCTGATGGTTTGTCTCGGGTACATTCATTGATGTCCATGGTTGCTCAACCCACTGGGTGTGAGCTGGGGGGGAGGATATGTGACAGAAAGCAAGGCCTGGTTATAAATGGAAGATATTTAAGACCAAGCATTGTACATGCTATTTCTCCTTTCAGTTAAAACCCCAGGGAGAAAGAGTGTGTATTTGATTATGCAGTTGATAAACTGTGGTCTGGGTCCCTGCGGTTTGGGATAATTGGAGAGAGGGTGGGCCATTATCCCAGACAGCTGTAAAGCTGTCCAGCAGCTAATCACAGGTGTGGCTAATTAGAAGTTGTGAGGGTTTAAATAGCAGCCTCACTTAGGCCTTGAGATATAGTTACACAGCTACAGAAGCTGGTGTGTGTGTTTGTTACACTGTGTAAAAGACTTTTGTTCCTGTTAACTGTAAAAGGACATTATTTTTACAAAGCACTTGTGGAATGCTGTGAAGTGCTGGGACACATTTAAAAGTACTTAACTTTGCTGCAGAGGAAGGATTTCCCTCTTTTGAAAATGAACTGCCTGTTTGTTATTGCTGTGAAAAATAAAGCCTTTTAAACTACAGTGGATTGTCCTGTGCTGCATTTGTGCCATAGAAGACCGTGGTTAAAAGTGGTACTTTCCAATTTACTTCTGTTATCAAATTTGCTTTGTTCTCTTGGTATCTTTTATTGAACAGCACCTGTCTTTAGTACTCTATGGCAGCAGTGTTTTGCAACATTATTTGTAGCTTTGTTATACAATGTTGCAAAACACTGCTGCCATAGATTACTAAAGACACGTGAACACTCCTGAGCTCTTATTAGCCTACCTAGTGACAGAAGTAATTTGAAAAGTTGTTTAAAATTGCAAGTTTTGTCTGAATCATGAACATTTTACTTTACTGTCCCTTTAAGGCTGGATATAAAAGTGTATTACTACAATGTACATAACATTTACTTTGTGCTTCTCTAAAGCAAATACTATGTGTGGATATTAAAGGGATTTGCTGAATGGTAATGATCACTCAAATATGTGCACGTGGCATATAAGTATCAATAATATGTCACTTAATTAGTATAGAAAGAGGAAATAAAATGTTACAGCGATCAGACCAGCAACCTCATCTAAGCCTTATACAAGTTATCCTGGAATCTGGTGACACTTGTTTTAGTCACTGGAGAGATAACTAACATCCAGCACTTCCATAAATAATGACACAGTCGGGTGAGGTTTCAGTGAATTATATTAGTCATTTGGTTAGAGAATGTTATTTCTTCTTTATTTCCTTTTGGGTTTTCAACCATTTGAATTGTTGTCATATGAATTGTAACCCCTCAAAACACACACAGTTGTGTATACAATACAACATGAAAGTCTTGTTAAACACACCTAAAGAAACTTAAGACATGGGCATTTTATACGCATTCATAGGGGGGTTTCACTTGAATTTTCACAGACTTTACAAAAGTAAAATATACATTTCAAAGCTCAAACAAAACATGATTACTAATTGATTTGATACTGATTGGGAAGGTTCAGTGTGATGAATGCAGGGTTTTCACATAACCAGTAATAAAACTCCCCCCCCCCCCCAACAAAAAAAACCAAACAGAATAAGCAATGCAAATAATCTAAAAAAGAAGCAAGGAGTTAGCTCCCTTAAACAAAAAAACAACAGCGATAAAATAAACATAAACATATTTATGAAATATTTTTTTTAAATGAATTTAGATTTATAAACATTTAGGGCTAGATTAAAAGTGGAGCACTAATTTAACATGCACGTTAAATAACCAGCCATTACAAGTGGCTGGTTAATGCTACTGAGAGCTCGCCGTAGCAATTAGCACTCCAAAAATTAATCAGAGGTCAGACCTATGGTTAATTTTAAAAATGTCCCCTAATTGCCCCCAAAATAAAATGTAGAGTTGCTTTTTAAAATAAAAAAGTAGCATTTTTATTTTTTTAAATAATATACTGCACAAAGCGGTTTTAAGGGCTTAAAGTTTGATGTGGGGTGCTAGAAAAAAACGGCACTGAAAAGTGCCTATACATTGCCGTCTATGAGAACTGAGTTAATACTCAAAATATATATGTAAATCCTTATATATTTATATGTATTTACACTTTGCTGCCCATTGCTGCACGACTTACCTTGTTCGCTGTGCTAGACTATCAGCATGAGAACGAAGGCTACCATTGGAGCCTATTGAAGCGCGCTCATGTGAGCGCAAAGCTTCCATGCAATGTGAACGCAAGATTGTGTTCGCATTGTGCATCACGTCAAATATCAGTGCACAATTGCGTGAGCTGGTATGACGAGTGGAGCACATATATTGAACTTGCAATTCGTGCTCCACTCATAATCTGGCCCTTAGCAATTTCTGCATATATACCTCTGAGCATAGTAAAAGAAAAAAAATGTTACATACGTAAAATTAGATTCTTTAAAGGGATACGAAAGTCAAAATTAAACTGCATGATTCAGATAGTGCATGTAATTTTAAGACAATTTTAAATTCACTTCTATTTTCAAATTTTTGGTATTGCTTGTTGAAAAAGAATGCACATACTGTATATCCTAAACTAATGGGAGCTAGCTGCTGATTGGTGCCTGCATACATTTGTCTCTTGTGATTGGCTAACTCGATGTGTTCATCTAGCTGCCAGTAGTGCAATTAAGTTCCTTCAGCAAAGGATAACAAGACAACAAAGCAAATTTGATCATAGAAGTAAATTGAAAAGTTGTTTAAGATTGTATGTTCTATCCAAATCGTAAAAAAAAATATTTTGGGGTTTCCTGTCCACTTAAGATCAAAAGTCACATGTTTTTAAGGTCCTATATCTTCCAGATATTAGGATACCAATTGCCACAGATAAATCAGGATCCAAGGAACCCAACACCACAAGAAACAAAAACTAAGGGCCAGATTACAAGTGGAGCGCTAAATTAAGGCTCCACTTTGTAATAACAGTGCACGCTAATGTGCGCTGGTATTAAAAGTAAATCACAATGCGAACCCAAGCTTTTGTTTGCATTGCTAAGAAGCATTGCATTAATGAGAGACCGCTTCCATAGGCTGCTATGGGAGCCTCGTTCTGATGCCGTCATAGACGGCATCAGAACCTCGCGCAGCGAAGGGGGTAAGTAGTGCAGCAATTGAAGCATTTTAAATATATTTGATTATATACCTATATATTCATTTGCTAATATGTGTATATACATATATATTTACAGGGAACACACAGTTTCCATAGACCGCAATGTAAAGGCACTTTTCTGACACCCCAATCCCACCAACTTTAAAGCTGAAAACTGCCTAGTGCCCTATTTTGAGGGCATTTGCGGCACTTTTAGAAAATGAACCAGAGATCTAATTTCTGATTAATTTTTGGAGTGCTAGCTGGTTAATTATTGCTCTGCCACAAACGGCAATAATAATTTAGTACTCCACTTGTAATCTAGCTCTAAGAAAATAAATTATGTTAAGTGTTTGATGTCAGATATTACTGTCACCTACACATACTGCTCACATACCCAACTAGAGGAATAAGTCTCTAGTGAACAAGAGATAACAGGAGCACTGTTTTTGTAATCACAAGCCTTTAAAGGGACATTAAACAATTTGAGTTATTAAAATAAAATGATAACTCATATATATATATAAACCCCCCCACCACAATATACTTTAATTATTTATTTTGTCCCCTTTTCCTGTAATTCCATTCTGAAATTTTTAGTTTTTCACTTCCTGTTAGAAATGGAAGTGCAGAACACTGATATATTCCACACAGCCATTGGCTACACAATTTAATGACCTATTTATAAATGTCTCTAATTGGCCACAGCAGAGAAGGTAACAACATGGCAATTGTTTTATAGACATTAAAACTTTTCACTTATGTTGTCAATATTTAAACAGCTAATGAATCTTTAAACAATACATCAACATGCTATTATCAGACAAATCTTTTCTTTAAAAACATCATACTATCTAGCATTTATTTAGGGCTAGATTACAAGTGGAGCGCTAATTTATCGTGCACCCGCAAACGGGCAAATTTGCCTGTTTGCGGGCGCGCGATAAATAACCAGCCATTACAAGTTAGCGCTTAAAAGTTAAGCAGAGGTCAGACCTCAGGTTAATTTTTTTAACCCCTTGAGTGCTAACGACGGCTCTGAGCTGTCGCAGAGTTTCTCACTCAGGTGCTAACGACGGCTCAGAGCCGTCGCTAGCACTCTCTCACCTTGAGGGAGATCTGGGGGCTCCCACTCGCTCCTACCCCGGCGATCGTGCCTGTAGAGTGACAGGCATCGCCGGGGCTTCCCGTTTTGCGTGGTGACGTCACGCGTAATGACGTGATGACGTCACCGTGCAACTTTATGTAAAAAAGACAATGGACAATATAGGGAAAGGGGGCATGCTGCTTAGAAGCCTGTATCTCAGGCATCTAAGCAGCCTAACCTTTCCAATGGTATAAGTCTTGGGGATCTGAAAAGAAAAGAAAAAAAGTAAAAAAAAAAAAAAGTTAAAAATGTAAAATTAAAAAACCCCTCAAATGTGCTTAGCACCCAGGTGGGAAAGTGCTTAGCACTCAAAGGGTTAAAATTGCCCTAATTGTCCCCAAATTAAACTATTGTTTAGTTTTTTATTAAAAAAAAGTTTTTTGTTTTTTTAAAGCTGGCGGGTGTGGGGTGTTAGAAAAAAATGGCACTGAAAAGTGCCTTTACAAAGTGGTTTATGTAAAACTGTGTGTTCCCAGTAAATATATATCTATTTGCTTATATACTGTACATATATTTATGTGTTAATATGTGTATATACACATATAAACACATAAATATATATGTATATAATCATATAAATTTATATTTGCTACCCATCGCTGCGTGACTTTCGCTGCAGTAGTTGTCATGCCAAGGTCATGTTCGCATTGCACCTCTATTGTAATACCAGCGGACATTTGCGTGCGCTGGTATTACTAAATTGAGAGCAAATTACGCTTTCCCTTCTGTGTTATTTTTTTTTTTTTTAATATAATTTTTATTGAAAAGTTCAGTACATGGTACAGAACATATAAAACATCATATTTTTCAATTTTCAAGTACGTTTCTGGATGCTAATAACATGTTTATGGGTGCTGCTAAGGGTGGCAGCACCTTTATATTGTCCAAGTCCTTGTAGGCTCATTAGCCAACCAAACATAGACAAAAGTGTTAAGCAACAGGATTATATAACGTCAATCATAATATGATAATTTTAAAGAAAAAATACTCGGCTAGATTTAGAGTTCTGCGGCCAAAGGGGTGCGTTAGCTACGCTGGCTTTTTTTCTCCCACACCTTTTAAATACCGTTGGTATTTAGAGTTCACAGAAGGGTTGCGTTAGGCTCCAAAAAGGGAGCGTAGAGCATATTTACCGCCACTGCAACTCTCGATACCAGCGGTGCTTAAGGACGCGGCCAGCTTCAAAAACGTGCTTGTGCATGATTCCCCCATAGGAAACAATGGGGCTGTTTGAGCTGAAAAAAAACCTAACACCTGCAAAAAAGCAGCGTTCAGCTCCTAACGCAGCTACATTGTTTCCTATGGGGAAGCACTTCCTACGTCTGCACCTAACACCCTAACATGTACCCCGAGTCTAAACACCCCTAACCTTACACTTATTAACCCCTAATCTGCCGCCCCCGCTATCGCTGACCCCTGCATATTATTACTAACCCCTAATCTGCCGCTCTGTACACCGCCGCCAGCTACGTTATCCCTATGTACCCCTAACATCGCCGACCACTATGTTATATTTATTAACTCCTAATCTGCCGCCCCCGCTATCGCTGACACCTGCATATTATTATTAACCCCTAATCTGCCACTCCGTACACCGCCGCAACATACATTATGGTTATGTACCCCTAATCTGCTGCCCCTAACACCGCCGACCCCTATATTATATTTATTAACCCCTAATCTGCCCCCCACAACATCGCCGCCAGCTACCTACAATAATTAACCCCTAATCTGCCGACCGGAGCTCACCGCTACTATAATAAATGTATTAACCCCTAAAGCTAAGTCTAACCCTAACACTAACACCCCCCTAAGTTAAATATAATTTAAATCTAACGAAATAAATTAACTCTTATTAAATAAATTATTCCTATTTAAAGCTAAATACTTACCTGTAAAATAAACCCTAATATAGCTACAATATAAATTATAATTATATTGTAGCTATTTTAGGATTTTATATTTATTTTACAGGCAACTTTGTATTTATTTTAACCAGGTACAATAGCTATTAAATAGTTAATAACTATTTAATAGTTACCTAGTTAAAATAATTACAAAATTACCTGTAAAATAAATCCTAACCTAAGTTACAATTAAACCTAACACTACACTATCAATAAATAAATTAAATACAATACCTACAATTATCTACAATTAAACCTAACACTACACTATCAATAAATAAATTAAATAAAATACCTACAAATAAATACAATTAAACCTAACACTACACTATCAATAAATAAATTAAATAAAATACCTACAAATAAATACAATGAAATAAACTAACTAAAGTACAAAAAATAAAAAAAGCTAAGTTACAAAAAATAAAAAAATATTTACAAACATTAGAAAAATATTACAACAATTTTAAACTAATTACACCTACTCTAAGCCCCCTAATAAAATAACAAAGACCCCCAAAATAAAAAAATGCCCTACCCTATTCTAAAATGCCCTACCCTATTCTAAAGTTTGATCGGATCAGCCAATCGGATTAAAATTGATTCTGATTGGCTGATTCCATCAGCCAATCAGAATTTTCCTACCTTAATTCCGATTGGCTGATAGAATCCTATCAGCCAATCGGAATTCGACGGACGCCATCTTGGATGACGTCATTTAAAGGAACCGTCATTCGGCGAGTAGGCGTCGGTAGAAGAGGTTGGATCCGCGTCGGCTGGAAGATGATGGCTCCGGAAGAAAGAAGATTGAAGATGCCGTTGATAGAAGACTTCAGCCGGATCATGGACCTCTTCAGCTCCCGCTTGGATGAAGACTTCAGCCGGATCATGGACATCTTCAGCCCCCCGCGTGGGCTTGGATCAAGACATCGGAGCCAGGACGGATCGGTGTGATACCCGGCGAGGTGAAGATAAGGTAGGAAGATCTTCAGGGGCTTAGTGTTAGGTTTATTTAAGGGGGGTTTGGGTTAGATTAGGGGTATGTGGGTGGTGGGTTGTAATGTTGGGGGGGGTATTGTATGTGTTTTTTTTACAGGCAAAAGAGCTGAATTCTTTGGGGCATGCCCCGCAAAGGGCCCTTTTCAGGGCTGGTAAGATAAAAGAGCTTTGAACTTTTTAAATTTAGAATAGGGTAGGGCATTTTTTTATTTTGGGGGTCTTTGTTATTTTATTAGGGGGCTTAGAGTAGGTGTAATTAGTTTAAAATTGTTGTAATATTTTTCTAATGTTTGTAAATATTTTTTTATTTTTTGTAACTTAGCTTTTTTTATTTTTTGTACTTTAGTTAGTTTATTTCATTGTATTTATTTGTAGGTATTTTATTTAATTTATTTATTGATAGTGTAGTGTTAGGTTTAATTGTATTTATTTGTAGGTATTTTATTTAATTAATTTATTGATAGTGTAGTGTTAGGTTTAATTGTAGATAATTGTAGGTATTGTATTTAATTTATTTATTGATAGTGTAGTGTTAGGTTTAATTGTAACATAGGTTAGGATTTATTTTACAGGTAATTTTGTAATTATTTTAACTAGGTAACTATTTAATAGTTATTAACTATTTAATAGCTATTGTACCTGGTTAAAATAATTACAAAGTTGCCTGTAAAATAAATATTAATCCTAAAATAGCTACAATATAATTATTATTTATATTGTAGCTATATTAGGGTTTATTTTACAGGTAAGTATTTAGCTTTAAATAGGAATAATTTATTTAATAAGAGTTAATTTATTTCGTTAGATTTAAATTATATTTAACTTAGGGGGGTGTTAGGGTTATACTTAGCTTTAGGGGTTAATACATTTATTATAGTAGCGGTGAGATCCGGTCGGCAGATTAGGGGTTAATAATTGTAGGTAGGTGGAGGCGACGTTGGGGGCGGCAGATTAGGGGTTAATAAATATAATATAGGGGTCGGCGGTGTTGGGGGCGGCAGATTAGGGGTACATAGGGATAATGTAGCTGGCGGCGGTGTACGGAGCGGCAGATTAGGGGTTAAAAAAAATATGCAGGTGTCAGCGATAGCGGGGGCGGCAGATTAGGGGTTAATAAATATAATATAGGGGTCGGCGATGTTAGGGGCAGCAGATTAGGGGTACATAGGGATAACGTAGCTGGCGGCGGTGTACGGAGCGGCAGATTAGGGGTTAAAAAATTTTAATAGAGTGGCGGCGATGTGGGGGGACCTCGGTTTAGGGGTACATAGGTAGTTTATGGGTGTTAGTGTACTTTAGAGCACAGTAGTTAAGAGCTTTATAAACCGGCGTTAGCCCAGAAAGCTCTTAACTACTGACTTTTTTCTGCGGCTGGAGTTTTGTCGTTAGATTTCTAACGCTCACTTCAGCGGCGACTCTAAATACCAGCGTTAGAAAGATCCCATTGAAAAGATAGGATACGCAAATGACGTAAGGGGATCTGTGGTATGGAAAAGTTGCGGCTGCAAAGTGAGCGTTAGACCCTTTCCTGACTGACTCCAAATACCAGCGGGCGGTAAAAACCAGCGTTAGGACCCTCTAACGCTGGTTTTGACGGCTACCGCCCAACTCTAAATCTAGGCCACTGTTTGCAATTTCAATATAGGATTGTCATATGAAAAAGTTATATCAAAGTCAAAGGTTCACCTGAAGGAGCGTTGTTTTGAAATGCTAGCTATTCCTAAGCTAGGGCTCCCTGTTTCTCAATGTCGCCATTACATGTGTCAGGCCTATCTTTGCCCTGTGTGGTTTTTAGGTGAGTGTGTTGTGTCAGTAGCTACTCGTCCTACCTGTGACGGAGTATTCCGTTGTAAATTATTGCTGCTGAACAGCTTCACTTTGCGCCCATAGCTGTAGCATAAGGTTGTGTGTGTCTGCTGTACCCTGTTGTAGGTGATGGTACCTCTCAAGCTGAAGTAGGGTGTCTACCTGTTTCCTCCATTCCCCCATAGTTGGGACTGTCCTAGTTTTCCAGTACTTTGGGATAAGCATTTTAGCGCTATTCAACATCACCAGTAGCAGGGCCCTGCTCTGTCTGTTTTCTAGTTTGGGCAGTGATAGATACAGAATCGTTTTGGGGCTGTTTTGCAGTGACTTCCCTATCGTGTGTGCAATATGATGAAAAATGTTCACCCAGTACAGGTCTAATTTGGGGCAGGACCACCATATATGTGCCGGCGTACCCTCTCCTCCACAGTCTCTCCAGCACTTTCCCGAGGCTGTCTTGTATATGCGGTGCAGCCTACTAGGTGTGAGGTACCACCTTGATAAGAATTTGTAGCTTGCCTCTTGTACCCTCACGGAGATTGAGGCCTTCTTGGTGATCTGAAAAGCTTTCTATCTCTGTTTGTAGTTCTTTTTCCCATGCTCTTGCATATGTAGGAAGAGTGTGTGCGTCCTCCACTAATAGAAGTTTATAAGTTAGTGAGATGGCATGAGTTATGGGGGCACTTCGTAGACACAGGTTTTCGAAGGCAGTCGTCTGTCTTGTGAACCTGGATTTAGAGCGGTGTGTTGTGAGGAAGTGGTTTACCTGTGTGTGTGCTAGCCAGTTCATGTGAGAGCCCAGTGTTGTTTCTTGTATGTATGTTAGCTGTGCAAGTTTGTCCCCATCTAGCATGGCCGAGAGCATCAGCTCTCTAAATGGGGTCCCTGAGTTGACATCTTACCCCCTGTGATTCCAGGGTACTTCGGGGTTCTGGTACATGGGGATCAATGGTGCCTGCATGGTGGAAATGTTTGTTGTGGTGCGTTGGATTTTGTCCCAGTGTGTATAAAAATCTATCAGTAGTGGGTATGTGTGGACAGCTGGGGACCTATGTTTCTCCGAAACCCAGGCTTGGAGGCCCGCGTTTACTGTGATCAGAATGTCACAGTCCAATTTCACCCATTCTTTATTGGGGTCATTGTGGCACCAGTCCAGAAGTCTCTGTAATGTGATGGCCTGTTTGTAGGTGTAAATGTGGGGGACCCCAAGGCCCCCTCTGTCTCTAGGTAGGTACATGGTTCTCTTAGCTATCCTGGGCCGTGTGTTCCCCTATATGTATTGCTCAAGTATGTTCTGTAGCTTTTGTAGGTAGTTCGTTGGTAACGGTATGGGGGTGGTCTGGAGTAGGTATAGTAACCTGAGAACCACATTCATTTTGATAACGTTGATTCTCCATATCCAAGATATCGTCTTTTTTTTCCAGCTGGAAAGATCTGTAACCAATGTGTGTTCCAGCGCTTTGTAGTTAGCCTGGAAAAGTACCTGTGGGTCTAGTGATATATATATATGCATAGGTATTTCATTTTAGTCTGT
The DNA here is from genome assembly GCF_027579735.1 of Bombina bombina. NCBI lineage: Eukaryota > Metazoa > Chordata > Amphibia > Anura > Bombinatoridae > Bombina > Bombina bombina. Next base: position 669,622,015 of record NC_069500.1, on the reverse strand, counting down.
TGTACTCGCAATGGGCAAGCAAGGAGGGTCACTGGTAATGTATTGGGGTTTCTACTTTGATTAGTGAATTCACTGGGATCCCTGAGACTTGTGTGCCCTCTCTTATTTTTGGGCCAGTGCTTCTATGGTTATGGCAAAGAGGATCGGTGAGAGGGGACAACCCTGTCTCGTTCCATTGTGGATGTATAACTTCTCAGACAGCAGGCCATTAACCTTGACCCGTGCCGTTGGGCATTTGTATAGTGTGAAAATTTTAGCTATAAAGTGTTCACTAAACTTCATCTTACGCAGGACCGCTTTTAGAAAAGGCCAATGTACTCTGTCGAAAGCTTTCTCTGCGTCTGTCGACACGAAGATTGACGGGATTTTGTGTTGCTGGGCATATGACAGTTGTAGAACCTTTAGTGTGTTGTCCCTCGCCTCCCTCCCCGGGACAAAACCCACCTGGTCTGGATGTATCAATTTGGGTAGGTATTTATTGATTCTGGTGGCGAGGATCTTAGCAAAGATTTTGATGTCTGAATTTAGCAGGGAGATGGGGTGAAAATTTTCAGGTTTGTCTGGGTTCTTGCCTTGCTTGGGCAGGACTGTAATGTTAGCCTTCAGCATATGCTCAGAGAAGCCGCCTTCCTCTAGGAGTGAATTAAATAGGGATATAAGTGGGGGGCGGAGTCCGGAGCCCAGGAGACTGGTCGCATACCCTTGTTGCTCTGATCCTGATTACACTATATATTACTTTATATATTGACCACTACAGAATTGAACTCTGAGAAACCCTTTGAACAAACCTTGGACTTTTTGCTAACAGCTGGCGAAAGCCAAATTTCACTCTAGGTGCTATTCCTTTGAATTTGGATCGGGGCTCTACTCTGATTCTGCATTAGCGGCGGCCATTTTTTTCAACATCTTTTCCACCTCGTGGCTACAGATTTTCATAAATCTACCCGGACTCCTACACTATGCTGAGGTCTGGTACCATCATTTAGACCCCCCCGGCGGGTACCCTCTGTGGGCCTGTCGTTAAGGAGCAGTGCTACCTCACTAGTCACTGCAACAAGAACACTAATTCTACCTACTTTTAGCGGGGATTCAGTAACCAACTGTTCCGGATGGAGCCTGGGGGAGCTACCCTGCTTTCACAGATCACACAACTCTTAAGCGATCATTTTATACGGCTGGGGAGAGAGGTAGATGCAGCCTGGAGAAATGACGGAGCTATGGTTCAACAGAACAGCTCGACCATTGTGAGTATGGTGCCATTAAGTCGTGAGCCTGTCACGGACAGTAACTTACTGGAGAAGAAGCAGGTTGCTGAATCCTTACATGAAGGATGGGTGAGAGAGTTGGGGCTGACTGACACTGAGAGCTCTGGAAAATTAGCCGCAACAAACATCGCTGCTCCAACTTACCAAGCTGCCAATTCAGGCTCATCACGCACGAGCCGCTATGCCCAGAAGGAACAAGAGGTCCGGTATAATAACCCACCGATATCCTTTACGCTCACTAAACAGGTATTATCCGGAACGTGGCCGGTGCCTACCGCAGTCTGCAATTTCATTACAAAGTTGTGCAACATAGAGGCCATCTGGTTAAAGAGTTTAAGTGTAACAATGATTGATGTGAGAAGCAATCTCCAGACACACATGCAGGTTTGTTCAATCTTGTCTTACGGCCCTGTACACCGCAGGGTCTATATTATGATACTACGGACAGGTGTGGGTTAGATCACTGCATTGGCATGGACTAACAGAGGTGAGCAGATAACTCCCCGCAAAACTCCTGCCTTGTCTGAACATTCGCAGCCATTTCGACTGTCTATTAAATACCTGGAACTTTAGCTTAATTTAGTTTTGGTGGTGTGTTTCTTTGCTAACAATTACCTGACAGCACAGGTTTAAAAGCGATGTATATCCATATCCAGTTGTGCATGTAATTGAATGTACCTAACCAGATTAGCATTGTTTTTTCTAGCTATTAGATGATGGCAAGAGCTAAGGTAACGAACTGTTGGCCTCCTATACAAAGTCATCTAATTATAGGTCGGTTTGCACCTAACTTTACTCCTGAGATGTTGTTCATTGCTTGTGCAGTTCTACTATGTCTCTTGTAAGATAAACCATGTTACTTCAGAATATATTTGGATAAAGCGGTTATACTACGCTTGTTTATTAGAACCTGACTATCTAATGGATATACCCATGAATCTAGTTTTTATATATGTGTATTTTCTTACAGCAACTATGAATATTATTGGCTCCATGTCATGGACACAGCGGACACTGTTTATTGCATATTTAATTTCAATATGTAACTTATATCTGATATGCGCTTATATAATTTTGTTATACTATGTTTATTTGCCAAAAATTATACCTCAATAAAAAAAAAATAAAAAAAAAAATAGGGATATAAGTGGTGCGCACAAATGGTGTATGAAGGTTTTGTAATATTTGATCCCTAATCCATCTGGCCCTGGGCTCTTGCCATTTGGCATGGATTTGATGGCCGCTATGATTTCATCTTGTGTGATCGGAAAATCCAGTGCCGTAGTATCCTCCATGTCGAGAGTGTGTAATGTCACCCCTTCCACATAGTTATCTATCTCTTGCTGACCGCAGTCATTCCGGATGTTATATAGTTTGTCATAATATGTCCTGAATGTCTCCGCTATTTGTATACTGTCCCTGTGGGTGTCTCCTACTGCGTCTGCTAACATATGCACGTGCGTTGTTAATTGTTGGCGCTTAAGCGCCTTAGCTAATGAAGACCCTGATTTATTGTTTACGTCAAAGTATTTTTGTTTCAGCAAGGTGGCTTTGTGTTGGTACTCTTTAATGTAGTGGTTGTTAAGCTCTCTTCTCGCGTTAGTTAAATTGGACAGGGAAAATGAAGAGTTCGGGTCTTGCTTGTGCTGAGTTTCCGGGTATCTTATTTGAGAAAGGGTAGAATTAACAAACTGCCTGTCATCTCTGACTTTCCTCGCCCTGTGTTTAATGAATTCCCCCCTCACCACGCACTTATGTGCTTCCCACGTCGTGGATGTTGATATATCGGTGTGGGTGTTTTCCCTAAAGTAATGCGATAGTGTCCCGTTTATATCTGTCTGGATCAGGGTGTTAGTTAGATCGGCTTCGTCCAGTCTCCACAGAAAGGTGTGTGGTGGTGCGCTCAGCCAGGTGACTGAGCACCTCACTGGAGCGTGGTCAGACCATGTAATCGGCAGTATATCAGCTGCCTCCACCATGGACAGACCTATCTGATCTGTCACTGTGTAGTCAATCATGGTATAGTTGTAAATTTTTTTTTGAGGTTCAAGAGAAGGTATACATAGAATATATAATAGAGTAACATAGTAAGCATATCGTAATGTAAACAATATTGAGCAGAGCATTGTAAATTGGTGTTATGCATTACATAAAAAGGTAAAGAAGAAAAGGACTTAATATGTACATACTGTAGTATACCAAATATGCTATATACCTCCACAATGATAAATGAAGCCACTTTTGGACCTCCAGTTTATGTGACAATGTTAGTGGGGGTATGCACCAACTAAGGAGACCACTTTTGGATCTCCACTGAACAACCTCATGTTTTATCTATATTATAACATAAGCATAGTCAAATATAACCATAGTAACAGTAAGCAAAATAGCAAATTCTTTAGACTCTAAGGATGTCATTATATGAAATAAGGGAGTAACTGTTAGTTAATAAGTAAACAGATATGGGAACAAATTTGCATGAATCTTGCGAGAGACACACACACTGACCTTAAAGGACTATATAACCTGAGTGAAATTTACACGTAGAGATATATAAATATAAATGTGGCGCACTCATGAGTAGTAATTACAAAGAGGATATGTAGATATCCTGTCTAATACTATTTGCCTATATGGCAGTTGTCAACTTTGTGAGCAGAATAATTAATATTGGCAGTGGTACACCCAATCAAGTAAGGTTGTGAGTCGCCAGTCGTACCAGTCCCTATATGTCTATATAGCCTAAGTAACAGGTACTCATAGGGAAATATTATTGTAGGGCACGAATAAGTGATAGAGAGAAATGGAGTGCACACCAATCCAGTCTAGTTATGTACATATATATAATAGTTGGCGTTGCTAGGAGGAATGTAGTTCAACAGGCCAAAGACCTTTTGGGCATATCAAAATAAATATGTCTGCTGATAAATTACGTGTGTTGCATCCCTGCAGGGCCTCTCATGCTAGATAATACTAGTCTGTAAAGGGGTTGTAGTGGTAAACATTTGTTAGGATAGGCTATAAGCCCTTGAACTATAAAAAGTATTTATGTTGGAAGCGAAAAGTTACTCCACATTAAGGAACAAACAACACACTAGCACTCCGTTCAGCCATGCGTCTCATAGAGCTGGCTGCTATAGAGAGTCCATGGAGTCGTAAGCCACAAGGCAGTGTTTCATGAGACCGCTGTGAGACATAAAAATTAATTTCACACCCAAATGTTCTCATATATCTATCTTCCCTATGTGAAACTGAACAGAAACACTTATATGTCCCAACATTTAGCACAAGTCATCAATAAAAGGCTTCTCAGTAAGCAGTCTCCCCGCATGGGGAGACAGCCATATAGTAAACTCTTAACAATTACAACCGGAGCAGTAAAGTTGCCTCCATACCTCCCAAGTGTCCTGAATTACAGATCGTATCAATAAAGTCCAGGTCTATATGCTGTAGAAGGTTGTGTCTCTAGTATGATCAACCAGCAGGGCAGTACTAAGTATTTAGTAATTCTGTCGGCAAACAGAGTAGTGTCCCAGGCTAGAAAATCAGTCCGGTAAGAAAAGGCTCTACCCTACCCCTGTTACCGGTATTCGGCTATCTGGACGGTCTTGGTTCAACCAACGACAGGGCCATCGCCTTTGAGGAGCGCAACTTTCCATGCTCCCTGCCTTATCTAGTGTGAGTAGCTTGTGTAGCTGAACAGTGGGATGCCGTCGGTCCGGTGAGTCGCAAGGTGGGGCAGAACAGTGCAGCGTTTTTTTTTCTTGTCTACTCACGGCACTTCCAGGGATTCCCAGGCCCCTCTGTTTCAACCCCAGAACACTGCGTGTCCACTCAGGAGACCCCGAGCAGACTACAGGTCTGTATGCTTCGTCCAATGTGGGTCGCTCTGCCAAAGGTTGTCGCCAGTCCCCAGAGGCATCACTCCGGTCGGTCTCTGCGACAACTCCGTTGTCATCTGCCGCTACGGAGCCCGGCACCAGGGATATCAAGTAATCTCCACCCATTGGGTCTGCTATAGTTGCGGGAGAAGTATCATCCTGTCTGGTTGTTAGAGTAAAGTGATTTGTAGGCCGCACAGTGGGTTTTCGTTCCAATGGAGTTGTTGTATGCATCCGATTCTCTCTGATGGCTATGCATATCTGTGAAAGTGTCCCAAAGCTGTCTGCAATGAGATCCGACAAGTTCCGAAAATGCTTGTCTAGTAGATCCGCCACTGAGTTCTCAAGGTGCTGCCACTTAGGTGTCATAGTGCTGTTGTCTAGGCGGGTAATAGAAGATATGAGAGTATATCCCCTAGAGTCTGTGTGCTGTTAGATAGAGAGGGAAAAGAACAGCTTTCAATATCCTTTTATAGGATCCCGTAACCCCGGTAATGGGGGGGGGGGTAATAATGCAGCAGTCCCAGGCCTGCGTTCCGTGGTTCCCACAGCGCTTAATGTTCGTAACATGCAGCTGCTTACAATATGGCTTCCAGGCCTGTGAGAATGTCTGTCACGCAGCTGATCCCAAAGAGCATAGGCAATAATATAGTCAGAGAATCCACTCTTGAGGTAAATCTAGGCTCCAAACATATAGAAATGCAGTCTGATAAATTAAGACAAGATTTTGTAGGTTTTGGTATGAACAAACTGCAAAATAATAGCTTAAACTCAGAGAGCTTCATTGAGACACATCTTGCCGCTTTGAGAGTAGACTCCGCCCCCCATCCAATCATGGTATAGTTGTGATGTGGATGCAAGTAAAATGTGAAGTCTGTAACACCTGGATGTTTGGTTCTCCATATGTCGTGTACTTTTAGCAGCTGTAATTGGGAATTTATCTATTTAATTACTTTTAATGGGGTGCTTGTCCTTCCTGTTGAAGTGTCCTGTGTGGGGTCTAATGGCAGGTTAAAGTCACCTGCAATAAACATGACTCCCCTCATGTGCTCAAGTAATAACTGTGTAATTTGCTTAAAGATCAGGTGCTGCCCCTGGTTGGGTAGGTATACATTTACCAGCGTGACATATGTGTTAAAGAGAAGCCCTATCACTATTATGTACGCACCTTTAGGGTCCTTTATAACATGCTTTGGCTGAAAGTGTACTGAATTTTTTAGAAATATACCCACCCCCCCTCTCTTAGATGGACCAGAGGCCAGAAAGAAGGTCTTGTAGTTCCTGTGCATGAATTTAGGCTCCCTTCCCTTTTTAAAGTGGGTCTCTTGTATGAAGAGCAGGTCCCATGTGGCAATGTGTAACTGGCGGAATGCTATCGACCTTTTTTCGGGGCTATTAAGGCCTTTTGCATTTATTGATATTAATGAAAGGCTTTGTCCCTGCTGGTCTCACTGGTCTGTCATTTTACTGTTTCCCCTAGTCTGGTGTGCTTTTATGGGTTGAGGTGTTCGGGGTCTTCCTCACTGTTGAGATTTGCCCAAGTCCCTGCTGCGTAGGGTGTCTATCGTTGGCGCTCTATCAGAGAGGTCAGGTAGTGCTAGCTCGTGTTTATAGAAGGCTGTCCGCCGTTGTTAGTGGGTGTACTGCAGCTAAGTGAATAAACAGTACAGTAAGACTCAATCAGTGTCACAGGTGAACCCAGAGCAAAGTGAGATAGCAAGATTATTTGCAATGCAACAACAATACAACAGTGGTAATCAGCAAACAGTAAAAACAAAATAGTACTATATAACAATTTAGGGCAGTATCCCAACCTCTAAACCCTTTAACTTAAGTATTAATTCAAGACATACGACCTGTAGCCATTCATAGTGATTAAGAGTCCCCTTGAGCCAGTGAGTGTCCATTATCTGAGTGCCTGCAAGAGTCCACTTGGTGTGGGCCTGTATTTGTTGTATTGGATCGGCTTTCAGAGTCTTCCCTTGTTCTGGCCTCTAGAGGTGGCCGAAACCTGCTGTGTGATCTTTGTGTAGCCATGTTTACTTAATCTGTGTTGTCTGGATGTTGAATATTGATCCGCAGAGATTCACAGAAACTTTGCAGGTCTTCCCTGGTTCTGAAGACGGCTGTGGTACCCTCCCTTGTGGCGATGATGCTGACTGGGAATCCCCATCTGTAGGGTATCTTCTGTTCCCGTAGGGCGGTGGGGATGTAGTTGAGGTCTCTCCTTTTCTGTAGAGTTGTTGGACTCAGGTCAGCAAAGATCTGTATACGGCTGCCCACATGTGTAAAGTCCTGCTTTTGCCTGGCATACTTGAGTATTTCTTCCTTGTCCTTGAAATGGAGGAGTTTCAGGATAACATCTCTGGGGGGTGCTTTAGGCGGTGGTTTGGTTCTCAGCGCTCGGTGCGCTCTCTCAATTGGTATCTCAGGAGCACTAGCATCCCCTTTGAGGGTCCGGAACAGGTCTTGTAGGCAGCCCTCTAGGGCCGCTGGCTGTATAGTCTCAGATATACCACGTATCCGGAGGTTGTTCCTCCTACCCCTGTTGTCCAGATCCTCCACCTTATCTAGCAGTTGGTGTATGGTGTTTTCCTGTTCATATGCCAGGCGTGATATGTGTTAGATATCTTTATAGGTTGTATTGTGATTTTCCTCTAAGTTTGTTACTCTCTGAGTCACCCTGGATAGGTCACGCTTCAGGTCAGTGTACCAAGATTTAACTTCTGACATAATCTCTTTTACGTCTTCTTTGGTACATAAAGGCCTCAGATCTTCCTTTGTTAAGCCGGCAGAGCTGGTGTGTGCCTGTTGTGGTGCCTGTGGACCTTCTGTTGGTGTAGTGGCATTAGATGTGGATGTGTTTGGGGGTGTAGGTGGTTCCACCTGTTTCAAATATTGTTGCAACATCTTAGAGTTAGTCGCTCCGTCTGGCTTATTTTGTTTGCGAGCTGGCATACTGTGATAGATGGGGCTATGGGGCAGTGTGTAGGCCTTGCTGTAAAGATGGCGTGCTCTGTTTATGACCTCCCAATGTGGGTTTATCTGGGCTGAGGATTATAGCCAGTACTGGGAGGGCTGACCAGGTGCCTTGCTGTGCTTGTTTTGCGCTCTTCCTGCGTGTGGTTCCCTTATTTCAGGGAGTGTTGTATTACAAGTGTTAACTATGTATTTACTGCTGTGCAATCAGCAGTAGCTGCAGCCTTGTTGTGAAGTAAATTCACCTTATGGTGGGAGAGCTATTTAATAAAGTCTATTAAAGTCTTTAATAATGTTGCTTGATTGTATTCACTGCTGGTGCAGCCTGTAATTATGTGTGGCTTAATGCTGCGCAGTTTTGGTATGGCCCTGTATTTTACTTTCAGGCCTTAACTATGTACTGTCACCACGCAGTTTGTATGGCCTCTACATGTGCTATCTTTATAGTCCCTTCTGTGTTATTTTAATGGGAAAAGAGAATCTGGGCTAGTTCACATATAACAAGCCTCCCTGATGGATGTGATAGAATCTTTCCATATTAAGTTTAAAGTTTCCCTAAGTTGTGCAGGGAGGAAAAGGCATGGACTATGTTAAAGGTTAATGTAACTGATTTGCTGAAGCTTTAATTTTCCACATTTTGTTTTCATGATTAAGATAGAACATACAATTTTAAACTACTTTCCAATTTACTTTTATTATTTAATTAGCTTAATTCTCTTGGTATCCATTGTTAAAGGAGTCACAATGCACTATTGGTTGCTAGCAGAACACATCTGCCAATGACAAGACAGTTATATATGAAACCATCAATCTACAATTACCTCCTAGTAGTGCATTGCTGCCCCTGAGCCTACCTAGGTATTATTATTATCAGTTATTTGTAAAGCGTCAACAGATTGTGCAGCACTATAAACATAGGTATGATAGGCAAGGTAGGATTTATAGGAAACAAATGGGTTGAGGGCCCTGCCAAGAGCTGCACTGTTGTAAATCAGCTCTCATTAAGGTGAGCTACAAAACAGCTGGGCTCGTAGGCTTACATGCTAAGGGGTACAAGGGGATGACAGAAGAGGGAGTGGAACTATCGTAAGAAAAGGTAAGTGTATCTTGTATGCATCCTTGAACAGTCTTTAAGGAGACCTTGAAACTTTCAAAACTAGGGAAGAGTATTGTGGAGCGAGGTAGAGAGTTTCACAAAATAGGGGCCATTCTAGATAAGTCCTGTAGATGGAAATGAGAGGATGTAACAAGAGAAGAGGAGAGCAGGAGATCATGAGCAGAGAAATGGTCACAAGACGGAGAGTATCTGGAGACGAGGTCTGAGCTATAGTGGGGAGCAGTGTTATTAAGACCCTTGAATGTGAGAGTCAGGATTATGTGTTTAATCCTGGAGGCAAGAGGAAGCCAATGAAAGGATTGGCAGAGAGGTGCAGCAAATGAAGAGTGACATGTAAGGAAGATTGGCCTGGCAGAGGCATTCATTATGGATTGTGAAGGAGATAGACAGCAGCTAGGTAGACCAGAGAGGATGGAGTTGCAATAGACAAGGCTAGACAAAGCGGAAAATAATGAGAGAGTGGATTAAAATCTTTGTTGTGTTTTATGTGAGGAACTGTCAAATTCTGATGTTTTTAAGGTAGAAACGGCAGGAGTTGGCCAAAGGTTGAATGTGAGGAGTGAAAGAAATTGTGCATGCCGGGTTGTGGTAATAATGTTATCACAGTTATAGAAAGATGGGGGGTTGCCCTATACATGAATTAAAGTTATGGTATGAACTGGATAAATATATCAAAACTGACATTATTCTAAGAGGATTATGGATGAAAACATTTCCCATGTCAGATAGGGAGTTTATTAAATAATGGAATATAACATTAAGTGAATGCTCTTTAAAATGAATTAAACAACTGCTGAGATGGTAGAGCATGAGAAGAGAATTGGTGCTGCAGGAACAGCTGCAATCTCTCCAAGAACACACAAAATATGCTGAATATGACCAACCCTTGTGGAAGCAGGAATTGATCATCTGCAAAAATAACAATAATGCACATAATGAAAAAGTTTATGCTCTGAATAAAGTATATAGTTGGACCATAGACAGAAGGATTATAAGATAACAGAATCAATCCTCATTACCCTAACCTAACAAAGGGAAGGGTTGTAAGAACAAATGCCATAAACAGAAAGGCAGCAATACGAAGGTTAGCTTTTCTAAATGTACATTATTAACCAAAAGTTATTTAGCCTCAACTCCAATAACATGATCCCTAGACATAGAAGATTCAAGCTATGAACAAGACGATCAGACTCAATCAACCTCAAAAAACTAGGTGAGAAAGAGGAAATCTACAGTGATATTGAGTGTAGAAGAAGTTGTGTCAGAAGAAGAGATGGAAAAGTGCAATAGCAATTGAGAACAGGACTACAACAATCAGAAACAACAACCAAGGAACAAAAAGATGAGAGCCAACAAGTACCAAATGTAATTAATATCGCCAAATGCCAACTGACACCCATAGAGGAGTCAGTGTTGGAAAGGGGACATTGAACCCTGGAAATGAATTAATGGGTTCCAATGAACTCCCACTCGAAAATGAAAGAAGTAGTAGTCATCTAAAAAATACAATAATACATCAAAACAAGAATTAGTCCTTTTTCCTGATCTACTAGCATCATAATCTTTTATAGAACTACAACAAGATGCACATACAACAGTAAAACCTATCCAACGACATTTAAAACTAAATAAGCATTTGAGGGACAAGAGTACATTCTATGTCCTTTTTAGGGACAGCCTTAACTTAATGATGACAACTAAGCCGAATGTATGGAGGACAACTACATTTTTACATAGTTGGGTAGATACCTGGGCCTGTCCATACTGTACATACTCATAAGTTTAAACGAAGCCAATGAGGCTTTATGAGCATTAGTTCCACCTAGATAAATGGATATTTTTTATATATATATATATATATATATATATATATATATATATATATATATATATATATATATATATATATATATATATATATATTGACCAGCTTTATTAATATATTGCATTTGTTGATATCTATGGGCATCTCTATTTTCGTGCCTTACCTGTGGGTTTGTGGGGGGCCCCGAGTGAGACATTAATATAATTGAATACAATACAGATGCCATAGCTACTAACTTACAACTGAATAGTATATAAGTAACCGCTATACTGCCTAAAATGATTTTGGTAACCATTTCTGTATATATGTCAGGCCTGGGGGTATGAGGAGACCTTTGGTAAGGACAATTATACATTCTTATTGTATTTAAAACTATCATTAATTTAATTTCATTACAGCTGAAGGCAAGCCTTACATAATATGTGCCTCTCCTTTTTGGCCAGTGGCCAGAGCCACGAGGGAGCTAACATAAAGGAAGCTTAACTTAAGAATTGACCAATTTTAGATTAGTTTAAAGAACCTTATATACAGCATGATGAGGTGGTTTGTAGCGGTTCGGAATTTATCAACACACAGCCCATATTTTGAAGTTGAACTGGCACCTAAGATGTATTAATACTGCTGTTCATGTCAACCAGGTGCACAATATTCTGGAGGCATCATCCTTATTTCTCTATGATGGTAAACTACCCTTTTATACAATACCAAGTATAGTTTCTATATTCAAAAGTGGGGTCACCATTGAGATAAATTATTTCTACAAGACAGGCGTAGGCTAAAGTCATTAAGTCTAGTGACATTATACACCACAGACCCTTAATGTTGTGAGATGGCTCCAAGTTTTGCAGTTTTCACAGGTACATGATATCCACAATATTCTAGGGTGTGTTATACTTTAAGAAATATATGGGACTTATTTTGTGCCTATTGCAACATTATCTTTATTTTTATATTGTAACTTCTTTAATTACTAATATGTTTACATAGAATCTATGTGTCTTCAATCTCAATTTACCTGTTCTACCTCATCTATTATTTATGTGAAAAATCTGTAAAGGTCCTGCTAGTGCTCAGCTTTGATTCATTTATCAAACTTTTATTTTTTTATTTTTTTTATTTTTGTTATGAGAATAATTTCCTCAATGATTTTTTTTTAAAAAAAAAAAAGCTAAAAAAAATAAAATAAAAATAAATAAATAAAAAATATTTAGATATTTGGCCACTAGAAATATGGATTCATATAAAGTGGAAGTAGAATTAAACAGAAAGAATGTTACTGGCAATATGATCCTTAAAGTGGATTCATGCCAACCTAAATACTTAAGGGCCTATTTATTATTGTGAGAGCGGACACGATCCGATATTGCGGATTATGTCCTCAGCACATCGATAAATGCAGACAGCATACACTCTTGTCATTTATCATTGCACCAGCAGTTCTGATGAGCTGGTGGTGCAATTCCGCCCCCTGCAGATTCGCGGTCAATTTTACTGCTAGCAGGTGGTGTCAATCAACCCGATTGTATTCAATCGTGTTGATTTCTGTCCACCACCTCATAGCAGACCGACAAGTTATGGAGCAACGGTCTTTAAGAGTGCACACAAGGCTTCTTTAGAGTACATATCTGCCATTTACAGAGCAATGCGTAAGTTACTTTGAGTATTTATTTACTTCCTGTTTTAATGATAGGAAAACTGAAATTCAGAGAGTAAAATCTAGGCGATACAAGAAAAACATAATTTATGTAAGAACTTACCTGATAAATTAATTTCTTTCATATTAACAAGAGTCCATGAGCTAGTGACGTATGGGATATACATTCCCACCAGGAGGGGCAAAGTTTCCCAAACCTTAAAATGCCTATAAATACACCCCTCACCACACCCACAAATCAGTTTAACGAATAGCCAAGAAGTGGGGTGATAAGAAAAAAAGTGCGAAGCATATAAAATAAGGAATTGGAATAATTGTGCTTTATACAAAAAAATCATAACCACCACAAAAAAGGGTGGGCCTCATGGACTCTTGTTAATATGAAAGAAATGAATTTATCAGGTAAGTTCTTACATAAATTATGTTTTCTTTCATGTAATTAACAAGAGTCCATGAGCTAGTGACGTATGGGATAATGACTACCCAAGATGTGGATCTTTCCACACAAGAGTCACTAGAGAGGGAGGGATAAAATAAAGACAGCCAATTCCTGCTGAAAATAATCCACACCCAAAATAAAGTTTAACAAAAAACATAAGCAGAAGATTCAAACTGAAACCGCTGCCTGAAGAACTTTTCTACCAAAAACTGCTTCAGAAGAAGAAAATACATCAAAATGGTAGAATTTAGTAAAAGTATGCAAAGAGGACCAAGTTGCTGCTTTGCAGATCTGGTCAACCGAAGCTTCATTCCTAAACGCCCAGGAAGTAGAAACTGACCTAGTAGAATGAGCTGTAATTCTTTGAGGCGGAATTTTACCCGACTCAACATAGGCAAGATGAATTAAAGATTTCAACCAAGATGCCAAAGAAGTGGCAGAAGCTTTCTGGCCTTTCCTAGAACCGGAAAAGATAACAAATAGACTAGAAGTCTTACGGAAAGATTTCGTAGCTTCAACATAATATTTCAAAGCTCTAACAACATCCAAAGAATGCAATGATTTCTCCTTAGAATTCTTAGGATTAGGACATAATGAAGGAACCACAATTTCTCTACTAATGTTGTTGGAATTCACAACTTTAGGTAAAAATTCAAAAGAAGTTCGCAACACCGCCTTATCCTGATGAAAAATCAGAAAAGGAGACTCACACGAAAGAGCAGATAATTCAGAAACTCTTCTAGCAGAAGAGATGGCCAAAAGGAACAAAACTTTCCAAGAAAGTAATTTAATGTCCAATGAATGCATAGGTTCAAACGGAGGAGCTTGAAGAGCTCCCAAAACCAAATTCAAACTCCATGGAGGAGAAATTGACTTAATGACAGGTTTTATACGAACCAAAGCTTGTACAAAACAATGAATATCAGGAAGAATAGCAATCTTTCTGTGAAAAAGAACAGAAAGAGCGGAGATTTGTCCTTTCAAAGAACTCGCGGACAAACCCTTATCTAAACCATCCTGAAGAAACTGTAAAATTCTCGGTATTCTAAAAGAATGCCAAGAAAAATGATGAGAAAGACACCAAGAAATATAAGTCTTCCAGACTCTATAATATATCTCTCGAGATACAGATTTACGAGCCTGTAACATAGTATTAATCACGGAGTCAGAGAAACCTCTATGACCAAGAATCAAGCGTTCAATCTCCATACCTTTAAATTTAAGGATTTCAGATCCGGATGGAAAAAAGGACCTTGAGACAGAAGGTCTGGTCTTAACGGAAGAGTCCATGGTTGGCAAGATGCCATCCGGACAAGATCCGCATACCAAAACCTGTGAGGCCATGCCGGAGCTATTAGCAGAACAAACGAGCATTCCCTCAGAATCTTGGAGATTACTCTTGGAAGAAGAACTAGAGGCGGAAAGATATAGGCAGGATGATACTTCCAAGGAAGTGATAATGCATCCACTGCCTCCGCCTGAGGATCCCGGGATCTGGACAGATACCTGGGAAGTTTCTTGTTTAGATGAGAGGCCATCAGATCTATCTCTGGGAGCCCCCACATTTGAACAATCTGAAGAAATACCTCTGGGTGAAGAGACCATTCGCCCGGATGCAACGTTTGGCGACTGAGATAATCCGCTTCCCAATTGTCTACACCTGGGATATGAACCGCAGAGATTAGACAGGAGCTGGATTCCGCCCAAACCAAAATTCGAGATACTTCTTTCATAGCCAGAGGACTGTGAGTCCCTCCTTGATGATTGATGTATGCCACAGTTGTGACATTGTCTGTCTGAAAACAAATGAACGATTCTCTCTTCAGAAGAGGCCAAAACTGAAGAGCTCTGAAAACTGCACGGAGTTCCAAGATATTGATCGGTAATCTCACCTCCTGAGATTCCCAAACTCCTTGTGCCGTCAGAGATCCCCACACAGCTCCCCAACCTGTGAGACTTGCATCTGTTGAAATTACAGTCCAGGTCGGAAGAACAAAAGAAGCCCCCTGAATTAAACGATGGTGATCTGTCCACCACGTCAGAGAGTGCCGAACAATCGGTTTTAAAGATATTAATTGATATATCTTCGTGTAATCCCTGCACCATTGGTTCAGCATACAGAGCTGAAGAGGTCACATGTGAAAACGAGCAAAGGGGATCGCGTCCGATGCAGCAGTCATAAGACCTAGAATTTCCATGCATAAGGCTACCGAAGGGAATGATTGAGACTGAAGGTTTCGACAGGCTGTAATCAATTTTAGACGTCTCTTGTCTGTTAAAGACAAAGTCATGGACACTGAATCTATCTGGAAACCCAGAAAGGTTACCCTTGTTTGAGGAATCAAAGAACTTTTTGGTAAATTGATCCTCCAACCATGATCTTGAAGAAACAACACAAGTCGATTCGTATGAGACTCTGCTAAATGTAAAGACGGAGCAAGTACCAAGATATCGTCCAAATAAGGAAATACCACAATACCCTGTTCTCTGATTACAGACAGAAGGGCACCGAGAATCTTTGTGAAAATTCTTGGAGCTGTAGCAAGGCCAAACGGTAGAGCCACAAATTGGTAATGCTTGTCTAGAAAAGAGAATCTCAGGAACTGATAATGATCTGGATGAATCGGAATATGCAGATATGCATCCTGTAAATCTATTGTGGACATATAATTCCCTTGCTGAACAAAAGGCAATATAGTCCTTACAGTTACCATCTTGAACGTTGGTATCCTTACATAACGATTCAATAATTTTAGATCCAGAACTGGTCTGAAGGAATTCTCCTTCTTTGGTACAATGAAGAGATTTGAATAAAACCCCATCCCCTGTTCCGGAACTGGAACTGGCAT
The DNA here is from genome assembly GCF_027579735.1 of Bombina bombina. Classification (NCBI taxonomy): domain Eukaryota; kingdom Metazoa; phylum Chordata; class Amphibia; order Anura; family Bombinatoridae; genus Bombina; species Bombina bombina. The sequence goes on along the minus strand of NC_069500.1, from coordinate 669,606,006 downwards.
AATTACTCCAGCCAACTCTAGATCTGAAACACAATTCAGAAATGCTTGAGCTTTCACTGGATTTACTGGGACATGGGAAAGAAAAAATCTCTTTGCAGGAGGTCTCATCTTGAAACCAATTCTGTACCCTTCTGAAACAATGTTCTGAATCCAAAGATTGTGAACAGAACTGATCCAAATTTCTTTGAAAAAACGTAACCTGCCCCCTACCAGCTGAACTGGAATGAGGGCCGTACCTTCATGTGAACTTAGAAGCAGGCTTTGCCTTTCTAGCAGGCTTGGTTTTATTCCAGACTGGGGATGGTTTCCAAACTGAAACTGCTCCTGAGGACGAAGGATCAGGCTTTTGTTCTTTGTTGAAACGAAAGGAACGAAAACGATTGTTAGCCCTGTTTTTACCTTTAGACTTTTTATCCTGTGGTAAAAAAGTTCCTTTCCCACCAGTAACAGTTGAAATAATAGAATCCAACTGAGAACCAAATAATTTGTTTCCCTGGAAAGAAATGGAAAGTAGAGTTGATTTAGAAACCATATCAGCATTCCAAGTCTTAAGCCATAAAGCTCTTCTGGCTAAGATAGCCAGAGACATAAATCTAACATCAACTCTAATAATATCAAAAATGGCATCACAGATGAAATTATTAGCATGCTGGAGAAGAATAATAATATCATGAGAATCACGATTTGTTACTTGTTGCGCTAGAGTTTCCAACCAAAAAGTTGAAGCTGCAGCAACATCAGCCAATGATATAGCAGGTCTAAGAAGATTACCTGAACATAGATAAGCTTTTCTTAGAAAAGATTCAATTTTTCTATCTAAAGGATCCTTAAACGAGGTACCATCTGATGTAGGAATGGTAGTACGTTTAGCAAGGGTAGAAATAGCCCCATCAACTTTAGGGATTTTGTCCCAAAATTCTAATCTGTCAGGCGGAACAGGATATAATTGCTTAAAACGTTTAGAAGGAGTAAATGAATTACCCAATCTATCCCATTCCTTAGCAATTACTGCAGAAATAGCATTAGGAACAGGAAAGACTTCTGGAATAACCGCAGGAGCTTTAAAAACCTTATCCAAACGTATAGAATTAGTATCAAGAGGACTAGAATCCTCTATTTCTAAAGCAATTAGTACTTCTTTAAGTAAAGAGCGAATAAATTCCATCTTAAATAAATATGAAGATTTATCAGCATCAATCTCTGAGACAGAATCCTCTGAACCAGAAGAGTCCAAAGAATCAGAATGATGGTGTTCATTTAAAAATTCATCTGTAGAGAGAGAAGATTTAAAAGACTTTTTACGTTTACTAGAAGGAGAAATAACAGACAAAGCCTTCTTTATGGATTCAGAAACAAAATCTCTTATGTTATCAGGAACATTCTGCACCTTAGATGTTGAGGGAACTGCAACAGGCAATGGTACATCACTAAAGGAAATATTATCTGCATTAACAAGTTTGTCATGACATTTAATACAAACAACAGCTGGAGGAATAGCTACCAAAAGTTTACAGCAGATACACTTAGCTTTGGTAGATCCAGCAGGCAGAGGTTTTCCTGTAGTATCTTCTGGCTCAGATGCAACGTGAGACATCTTGCAATATGTAAGAGAAAAAACAACATATAAAGCAAAATAGATCAAATTCCTTATAAGACAGTTTCAGGAATGGGAAAAAAATGCCAAACATCAAGCTTCTAGCAACCAGAAGCAAATGAAAAATGAGACTGAAATAATGTGGAGACAAAAGCGACGCCCATATTTTTTGGCGCCAAATAAGACGCCCACATTATTTGGCGCCTAAATGCTTTTGGCGCCAAAAATGACGCCACATCCGGAACGCCGACATTTTTGGCGCAAAATAACGTCAAAAAAATGACGCAACTTCCGGCGACACGTATGACGCCGGAAACGGAAATGAATTTTTGCGCCAAAAAAGTCCGCGCCAAGAATGACGCAATAAAATGAAGCATTTTCAGCCCCCGCGAGCCTAACAGCCCACAGGGAAAAAAGTCAAATTTTTGAGGTAAGAAAAATATGATAATTAAAGCATAATCCCAAATATGAAACTGACTGTCTGGAAATAAGGAAAGTTGAACATTCTGAGTCAAGGCAAATAAATGTTTGAATACATATATTTAGAACTTTATAAATAAAGTGCCCAACCATAGCTTAGAGTGTCACAGAAAATAAGACTTACTTACCCCAGGACACTCATCTACATGTTTGTAGAAAGCCAAACCAGTACTGAAACGAGAATCAGTAGAGGAAATGGTAAATATAAGAGTATATCGTCGATCTGAAAAGGGAGGTAAGAGATGAATCTCTACGACCGATAACAGAGAACCTTATGAAATAGACCCCGTAGAAGGAGATCACTGCATTCAATAGGCAATACTCTCCTCACATCCCTCTGACATTCACTGCACGCTGAGAGAAAAACCGGGCTCCAACTTGCTGCGGAGCGCATATCAACGTAGAATCTAGCACAAACTTACTTCACCACCTCCCTTGGAGGCAAAGTTTGTAAAACTGATTTGTGGGTGTGGTGAGGGGTGTATTTATAGGCATTTTAAGGTTTGGGAAACTTTGCCCCTCCTGGTGGGAATGTATATCCCATACGTCACTAGCTCATGGACTCTTGTTAATTACATGAAAGAAATGTATTTTAAGCATGGTAGGCATCTTGCTAGATGTGTTTAATAAAATGTGTCATATATACCAGAATTCCTCCAGCTATAAATTACTTAGTGGTACACATCTTTCATCTGCTCGAGTCATCAAAAAGAGGTCACATGCAAAGGTCATAATTGGCAGCACATGAGCAAGTTGATACTAGGAATTCCAAAGCAATAACACAACCTATAAAGCTGCCTAGTTTACTTGGTTAGTTAATTATAAGTATTTACCTTCATCCCTTTATTGTGTTTGAAGTCCTGATTATAGTCAGGTGAAATACTGAGAAGCCATGATTTAGTGTAGTTTATCTAAATAGTATATTAACTCCTTATAGAACATTTGATGTTGCTTAAGAAAAATAATCTGAATTCTAAAATATGTTTTGGTTCCTAATTTTATGTAGAGACTAGATTCATGTATTAAAATGTTTTAGGTGCTTACACTTAGAATGTAATGTGGATCTATGAAAAGTAGTATCTTGCACAATGCTGCAGTGTATAACATTGCAACACCCGACTGCTAAAAACACGAATTAAAATTGTGACTGCTATTCATTTGTTTCCGATACACAATTAGGATTAGTCCTTTACTTTAGTGCATTTCAATGCACTATGCAGATTAAAGGGATAGGAAAGTCAAAATTAAAGTAGCATGAATCAGATAGAGCATGTAGTTTTAAGACACTTTTAAATTCACTTCTATTTTCAAATGTCCTTTGTTCTCTTGGTATCCCTTGTTGAAAAAGAATACGCACATATCTTAGTGATTGGCTAACTAGATGTGTTCATCTTGCTGCCAGTAGTGCAATGCTGTTCCTTCAGCAAAGGATAACAAGAGAACAAAGCAAATTTGATAATGGAAGGAAACTGGAAAGTTGTTTAAAATTGTATGGTCTATCCAAATCATGAAAGAAAATTGTGGAGTTTTCTGTCCCTTTAATAACAACGTTACTATATACATTTAGAGTTGCAAAAAAATAAAAATAATTTTAAGTCCAAGAGAATACATGTTCAGGTGACTGGCATTGCAAGGCCTATGTTACATAGATTACAATCCAAAATAAAATTGTAGCCTTTATGCATTTTTACACCAGATACAAATTACAAAGCTGGTAGTGAAAAAAATGAATTTTATTACATACTATATTCTACTGAATCTGTCTCTCTCAGATAAAAATGTAAAAAAATAACATCTCTTAAAGAAAATGAGGATAGCATAAAGAATCACTCACAGACATTGGCTTTTTTCAACGTGTGAACTTTATTATTCATCAAAACAGATACAAGTCTATTGATATTATAATGTGCAGTTTTTATTGACTTGTACAATTGTATTATTTCATACACTGTTCGAAAATACTGTCATCTGTATAAATAAAGTATTAAAAAAACACCCCTAGCTGATCTAAGGAGTTTTTATTTTAAATTATTTAATTTTGTATCATGTGAAAAACATAATTCTGTCAAACCTTGCAGGGCAAACAATCTTTATTGCCAGTGTGAATGACATTGGAATATTGTAAATATTTCCTAAGTGTTTGAGCATTGAATTGCCTGTCTGGGTATTTTCCTTGTGTGCTTGCATTGCAGCAGTTGTTTCACAGATCTTTATGGAAGGGCATAACTTTGTCCCAGCCATATCACTTTATAAATAATATCTAAATGTTTTATGATACTGAAAACTCCACACAAATGTTACCTCCTTCACTTCTTATTAGAAGATGTGTTGCTTTGCTATCCTGCCTTGTCTGATTAATCTATTTTAATACTTTCCTCCATGGGCAAGATTTATTAATTTATAGGAAGGGCCGTCAGCTGCAGGTTCGCATAAGCATAGCAAACTAGCTTTACAAACTAGCCATAGCGTATTGCTACCTGCTAGATGTGAAGCCGGGCCGACAGGGCCGAAGATGTACAACCCTATCCGCCTTACTTTGTTAAATCTGGCCCCATGTGTTCATGTTGGAAAGTAGGCACCTAGATGGATTACAAATAAAGAAAAACATATTAAATACTTCTCTATATGTATGTATACATGTCTCTCCTACAACTATAGAATAGTACCATGTGGGTTATATACTTACACTAGACAATATATGTAGTTTTAAGAACTTTGTATTTTTTGCTAGTTTAAAGTATTTTTTAACTTTAGTATATAAATGTGTTATATATTGTTTTTAATTTAGGTTGTATGTATTTACAGGTCTTTGAGGGTTAAAGAAGAGTGATCTCTCTGCTAACAACCACTAGAGGGAGTATGTAGGTTAGGAATGTACTTGATTACACCTGAACCAGGTAATTGAGCCCCTCCCCTCTAAGTAAGGGTATAAAGTGTGAGCAGTTATGATGTCATTTAGAACATGATTAAGGTCAGTGTATGACCGAAACGTTGTATCTCTTGTCTGCCATGATGTTAAACCAATAAAGGAAGATTTTTTGCATTCACAAGGTGCTGCTGTTGTTCTGCTTCTGTGAAATAATAGCAGTCAGTTTCCTTCACACGTGTGCGTTTCAGTGCCTGCCTGCCAGGGCACAGTGTCACACCAGTGCAACTCATATCTGGTGTAACAGTAGTGTACATTTAAAAAAAAACAACACTTTTTTGACTGTGAAATAATAGCAATCAGTTTCCTTCACACGTGTGCGTTTCAGTGCCTGTCTGCCTGCCAGGGCACAGTGTCACACCAGTGCAACTCATATTTGCTGTAACAGTAGTGTACATTTAAAAAAACCAACACTTTTTTGACTGTGAAATAATAGCAGTCAGTTTCCTTCACGCGTGTGCGTTTCAGGGCCTGCCAGGGCACAGTGTCACACCAGTGCAACTCATATCTGGTGTAACAGTAGTGTACATTTAAAAAAATAAATACAATTTTGACTGTAATAGATTGAATAGCAGTTAGTTGTCTGCAAGCGTGTGTGTCAGGCCTACAGCGTCTACTCTGCCAACTTCTGCCAGTGCACAGTGCCACTCATATCTGTTGTCACAGTAGCTTGCACGCATAGTACCACTAATCGAAAAAAAAAAATGACAGGCAGAGGCAGGCCACCCGCAGGGGCCGTCGTGGTAGTGGTGCTGTGATTTCCTTTGGCCCTAGAATAATGCCAAGTGTTCAGAGGCCACGTACCCTGAATTCGAAAAGTTCTGAGGACATAGTTGACTGGCTAACACAGGACACCCAATCTTCTACAGCTTCTGCTCGGAACCTTGACGCACCATCCTCCTCCAGCTTAGCTTCGGGCACCTCTCAAGTTACCACTTGCCCGCCTGCCACCAACACCAACACTAGCACCACAGCCCCTTCACTTGATCTGTCAGAGGAGTTATTTACACATCAGTTGGAAGAAATGAGTGATGCGCAACCATTATTGCCAGAGGATGTAGATAACAGGGATATGTCTCAGTCAGGCAGCATTACACACATGGACGTACGGTGTGATGATGATGATGATGTTGTACCTGCTGCTGCTTCCTTTTCTGAGTTGTCAGATACAAGTGAAGCGGTTGATGATGTTGATGCGTCCGTGGATGTCACGTGGGTGCCCGCTAGAAGAGAAGAAGAACAGGGGGAAAGTTCAGATGGGGAGACAGAGAGGAGGAGGAGACGAGTTGGAAGCAGGGGGAGGTCATCGCAAGGAGCTAGTGGCACAGTCAGACAGCATGCATCGGCACCCGGGGTCAGCCAGACAGGATGCCAATCAACGCATGCTGTTGCCACCACCAGAATGCCATCATTGCAGAGCTCAGCAGTGTGGCATTTTTTGTGTGTGTCTGCCTCTGACAACAGCGATGCCATTTGCAACCTGTGCCAAAAGAAACTGAGTCGTGGGAAGTCCAACACCCACCTAGGTACAACTGCTTTACGAAGGCACATGATCGCACATCACAAACGCCTATGGGATCAACACATGAGTACAAGCAGCACACAAACTCAAAGCCGCCATCCTCCTCCTGGTCCAGCATCTTCAGCCACGTCAACCACTGCTGTCCTCCTTGCCCCCTCTCAACCATCCGCCACTCCGTCACTCGCCTTGAGCAGTTCATGCTCATCTGCCCACAGTCAGGTGTCTGTCAAGGACATGTTTGAGCATAAGAAGCCAATGTCACAAAGTCACCCCCTTGCCCGGCATCTGACAGCTGGCTTGTCTGAACTCTTAGCCCGCCAGCTTTTACCATACAAGCTGGTGGAGTCTGAGGCGTTCCAAAAATTTGTAGCTATTGGGACACCGCAGTGGAAGGTAGCCGGCCGAAATTTCTTTGCACAAAAGGCAATCCCCAACCTGTACTTGATTGTGCAAAAGGAAGTAATGGCATGTCTGGCACACAGTGTTGGGGCAAGGGTCCATCTGACCACTGATACCTGGTCTGCAAAGCATGGTCAGGGCAGGTACATCACCTACACTGCACATTGGGTAAACCTGCTGATGGCTGCCAAGCATGGAATGCGTGGCTCTGTAGAGGAGCTGGTGACACCGTCACGACTTGCAGGCAGGCCTGCTGCCACCTCCTCTACTCCTCCTACTCCATCCTCTTCCATAACCTCCTCGGCTGAGTCCTCTTCTGCTGCGTCTTGCTCCACATCAATGGCACCCCCCCCAGCTCCCCAGGTACTATTTCACATCCCGGATACGGCAGTGTCACGCCATCTTGGGGTTGACTTGCCTGAAAGCAGAGAGTGACACCGGACCAGCACTCCTGTCCACTCTGAACGCACATGTGGATCAGTGGCTGACTCCGCACCAACTGGAGATCGGCAAAATGGTTTGTGACAACAGAAGAAATTTGTTGGAGACATTGAATTTGGGCAAGTTGACACATGTGCCGTGCATGGCACATGTGTGTAATCTGATCGTACAACGCTTTGTGCATAAATACCCAGGCTTACAGGAAGTCCTGAAGCAGGCCAGGAAGGTGTGTGGCCATTTCAGGTGTTCCTACATGGCCATGGCGCACTTTTCAGATATCCAGCAGCGAAACAACATGCCAGTGAGGCGCTTGATTTGCAACAGCCCGACACCTTGGAATTCAACACTTCTAATGTTCGACCGCCTGCTCCAACAAGAAAAAGCTGTTAACAACTATTTGTATGACCGGGGTGCTAGGACAGCCTCTGCGGAGCTGGGATTTTTTTTGCCTTGTTACTGGACGCTCATGCGCAATGCCTGTAGGCTCATGCGTCCTTTTGAGGAGGTGACAAACCTAGTCAGTCGCACCAAAGGCACCATCAGCGACATCATACCATTTGTTTTCTTCCTGGAGCGTGCCCTGCGAGGAGTGCTGGATCAGGCCATAGATGAGCGTGAAGAGGAAGAGGAAGAGTTGTGGTCACCATCACCACTAGAAACAGCCTTATCAGCATCGCTTGCTGGACCTGCGGCAACGCTGGAAGAGGATTGTGAGGAAGAGGAGTCAGAGGAGGAATGTGGCTTTGAGGAGGAGGAGGAAGACCAACCACAACAGGCATCCCAGGGTGCTCGTTGTCACCTATCTGGTACCCGTGGTGTTGTACGTGGCTGGGGGGAAGAACATACCTTCAGTGAGATCACTGAGGACGAGGAACGGGACATGAGTAGCTCGGCATCCAACCTTGTGCAAATGGGGTCTTTCATGCTGTCGTGTCTGTTGAGGGACCCTCGTATAAAAAGGCTGAAGCAGAACGACCTGTACTGGGTGTCCATGCTACTAGACCCCCGGTATAAGCATAAAGTGCCTGAAATGTTACCGAATTACCGCAAGTTGGAAAGGATGCAGCAGTTCCAAAATAAATTAAAAAGTAGGCTTTACACAGCGTATAAGGGTGATGTCACAGCACAACGGGAATCTAACAGGGGAAGAGGTGAAAGTAATCCTCCTCCTCCCACGACCACGCCGGCAAGGACAGGACGCTTTACAGACGTGTTGTTAATGGAGGACATGCAGAGCTTTTTAAGTCCTACGCATCGCCACAGCCCTTCGGGGTCCACCCTCAGAGAACGACTCGACCGACAGGTAGCAGACTACCTCGCCTTAACTGCAGATATCGACACTCTGAGGAGCGATGAACCCCTTGACTACTGGGTGTGCAGGCTTGACCTGTGGCCTGAGCTATCCCAATTTGCGATAGAACTTCTGGCCTGCCCCGCTTCAAGTGTCCTGTCAGAAAGGACCTTCAGTGCAGCAGGAGGTATTGTCACTGAGAAGAGAAGTTGCTTAGGTCAAAAAAGTCTAGATTACCTCACCTTTATTAAGATGAATGAGGGATGGATCCCGAAGGGACTGACAGTGGGCGATACATTCGACTAAAAAAGGCCTGATGAGATGAGCTGCCTTGGGCTAAAAATGGTCCACACGCTGCTGTATTTTATCTCTGAATGCCGGATAACTTGCGTGACTTATCCGCCACCAACTAGGGTTCAAGCCGCAATGTTTTAGGGCACTTTCTGCCTGGGAAACAAACATCAATTTTTCTGGCCGCTGCTACAGCAGCGGCTGCAACAATACCTAATTTTTCAGGCATGTGTACATGCCTAATTTTTCTGGCCTCTGGTGCTGCACTGTGGCTTCAAAAACCAAACCAAAAAAAAGGCACATAACAGGGATTAAACTGATAGGAATAGTACTACTTAACACACCACTCCTATCTGGTGGCACATTAGATTGCACGCGCAGTGCCCCAAATTTGAAGTAGGAGGTCCGACCAAGCATCTTTTTCCATCTCCCGGTTCCTAAAATCGATGCCATATACACGTCCCCTGATAGGGGACGTAACAGGGATTAAACTGATAGGAATAGTACTACTTAACACACCTTATAATAACACAGAGAGAGGCAACACAGAGAGAGGAGTCTGAAGAAAAGGAGTCAGAGGAGGAGTCCCAGGGGGCTTGTTGTCACCTTTCGGGGACCCTTGGTGTTGTACGTGGCTGGGTGGAGGAAGAGACCTTCAATGACGTCAGTGAGGACAAGGAACGGGACATGGCTAGCTTGGTATCCAACCTTGTGCAAATGGGGAGTTTGCGGTTGTGCAAATGGACTGTTTGCGGTTGTTTGCGGTGCGTTAAACGGGGAGTTTGGTCTGTCACTGTGAAGCGGGCGTAACCCTTACACTACCTGATCGATACAACATCATACCTTATGTTTTAAAGCACGTTATTCCAAACAATTTAGGAATGTTAGGTGATTTATGCCCTTTATGGATTAAAACCAGACTCTGCATCAACTATGTAATTTTCCATGGGAGTTTTTGCCATGGATCCCCCTCCGGCATGACATAGTCCAGGTGTTAGTCCCCTTGAAACAACTTTTCCATCACTATTGTGGCCAGAAAGAGTCCCTGTGGGTTTTAAAATTCGCCTGCCTATTGAAGTCTATGGCGGTTCGCCCGTTCGCGAACATAAAATTTTCCGTTCGCGAACGGCGAACGCGATTTTCCGCAAATGTTCGCGAACGGGCGAACATTTGCGGAAAATCGCGTTCGCCGTTCGCGAACGGAAAATTTTATGTTCGCGACATCACTAATGTTCAGACATAATGCAAATGTTAATATTAAAATTATGTTCTGTATTACACTTTTTTTTGTTACTAATAGTGTTTACTTTCAAAAGTCTAAAAGCACAAAATATGAATATTTCACATTCCAATGTTCTTCAAATAACAGAATATGTTCCATTAATTCATAAGTAAATATTTCTACAAATACACTTATATATGCAGATACACACACACTACATAGCATACACTTATACATGCAGATACACACACACTACATAGCATACACTTATACATGCAGATACACACACACACTACATAGCATACACTTACACATGCAGATACACACACACTACATAGCACTTATACAGGCAGATACACACACACTACATAGTATACACTTATACATGCAGATACACACACACACATTACATAGCATACACTTATACATGCAGCATACACTTATACATGCAGATACACACACTACATAGCATACACTTATACATGCAGATACACACTTACACATGCAGATACACATACACACACTACATAGCTTACATTTATACATGCAGACACACACACACTACATAGCATAAACTTATACATACAGATACACACACGCAGTTATGGATACAGATAGACACACACACTACATCATATATGGGTATCTGTAATTCATTGTATGGGGTCCTGGAGTTGGCAAGCACATTAGCTGGCAGTCTGCGGCTGTCACTGTTCATTACCTTGGTATTAGCACTGCTCATTGTATAAAACTGAAGGCATGCTAGTATTATCACCAGGGGTTAGACATCATCACTACCAGAGGTAGGTTAGAGAGGTCACCATTACCCGAGTGTATACAGCCTTCTTACTCCTGCTTAACCCACACACCATTCCTTTTCCACAGGGAATCTAACAGGTATCTAACCCTGTGAGAGCAAAGCCAGCTGCTTCTGAGTATGGGCCCAATAGAATTTAAAAATAAAATGCATGGGGCAAATTGGGACAGATGGCTAGCAACCCGGGACAGGGGGACAGACCCCTAAAATCGGGACTGTCCTGCGAAAATCGGGACAGTTGGGGGGTATGGGTATGAGTTGTGCACAAACATGCACTTCAGGTTTATTTTAATTTAGCTAGATTTGACTTAACTTTTTAGATGCAAAAACAAATATTGTCAACATGTTTAAAGGGATATGAAACCCAAAACGTTTCCTTCATGATTCAGTTAGAATGTACAATTTTAAACAACTTTCTAATTTACTTCCATCATCAAATTTACTTCATTCTCTTAGTACCCTTTGTTGAAGGAGCAGCAATGCACTACTGAGAGCTAGCTGAGCATATTGGGTGAACCAATAACAGAAGGAACATGTGTGCAGCCACCAATCAGCAGCTAGCTCCATGTAATTCATTGTTGCTCCTTAGCCTACCTAGGTATTCTTTTTAACAAAGGATACCAAAATAATGGAGCAAATTAGATAATATAATTACATTTTAAAGTTACTTAAAAGTGCATGCTCTATCTGAATCATGAAAGAAAAAAAATGTGTGTTTCATGTCTCTTTAGTGTAGTTTTGGACACATGATAGTTTTTTTAAACAGACGTTTAAATGAAAATGTCATCCCCCTTAAAGGGCTAGATTACAAGTGGCACGCTAACATTTGTCCGCTTTTCTGTGCACACTATCGAATTTAACGCATTTCAAGTCGGCACAACTAAAGACCTTGCATAAAGGGTTAGGGATAAAATAAAAGTTGCACCAAACACAACATAAATACATTAAAATATACTATTACACTCATATAAAACACTATCTGATAAAAAATGTATATAAATATTATATATTTATAAGAGTTCAAAGGTATATGGCCATGTATTTGACTGAAAAGGGCTAATATATACAGTATATATATATATGTGTGTGTGTGTGTCTAAATAATAATTCTATAATAATAATAATAATAATAAAAATAATGTGTTTTACTTTGCATTTACTGTAAATATTTTACATTATTTTTTTATTTTATTTTTATTAAGATAAGAACCGGGAGGTAAACAATATTATAGAATCAAAATAATTGAAGAAATCATAACAATTTCCACAAAAGAAGATTAAAGGAAAACAGAATATCAGAAAACAGACGATTAACATCATCAAACTTCACATGAACTTATACAAAAAAAAAAAAGAGTTAGTTGCTTATCAACTAAATAGATATCCTCCCAATTGTTCCATGGGGGGAAAAAATAAATTCACAAATATGTGTGTGTCTAAATAATACGTGCACTTGAGAAAACATGATCGGGTTAGCACGCACAAAAAGCCAAACTTTGGATATCGCTACTGCAATAAAATGCGAAAAGTGGAAAAACTTGATCACATTTTTTTCAAGTGCGCTGGCGAATTTAACACGCAAGCGGGAATGATATATAGAGCTCCACTCATAATCTGGCCCTTTATTTGCTGAGATTGATTAGGCTCAGCAAATATAGAGGTCACCATCTCTCAGTTATACTTTATCTGTTGCTCTTACTTTCTCATAAGAAATATAACAAAACTATTAGGTTGCACCAAATAGGCCACTTTAACATTGCTCTCTTAAAACCGGTAAAAATGGTAATATGGGTGCTGGGCTGAGGGGCCACACAAATTTTCTTGTACAGAGCCCAATAAATGCTAAGGGTGGCCCTGTGGCTAAGTGTAAATGAGTTTGTGCACTGCTCTAAGTAGTCACTGTGTGTAGCCAGTTCAGGCTTTTTGAAATAATTTACAACATACTTATGAGCCAGTCACTCTAGGGAGTGTGGAACAAAGCATCATTTTCAGAGCTATTTTTCAACAATAAGCAAGTGCAAATGCTTAAATATTCATTAATGTATTCATTCATTCATTCAATCAATTTAGATTTAAAATGTATGTCCTTTTGAGAAAAAAACCTCAAATCCCCCCCCCCCAAAAATCCCAAATTCTCTGGGACACCTGAAAAAAATACAAGTTGACTCACTAACACAATGGGCGCGATCCGATAAACGGCGTAGTTTGCGGCGCAAGCGAGGGAACCCGCGTCGCCTGCAGTTTCAGCTCGCAACTCGAGCTATCCCATATACGGCGCCGTCAGATGCTAACGTGCCGTAAGTCGGATAAACCAGCGATGTCCAGAAATCTGCGCAAGTACAAATTTCTGGTGTCGCCAGTGACTTACGGCACGTTAGAAACTGCTGGCGCCTACAAAACCTGACTAAAGTCTAAATCACCCGCACTGTCTAACACGCCTCCCTAACATAGCCCGACAAGTCTAACACACCTCCCTAACATAGCACGACACGTCTAACCCTCTATCCGCTATCCCCCCTCTCTATCCTAACAATAAAATATGTATTAACCCCTAAACCGCCGCTCCCAAACCCCGCCGCAACCTAATAAAGTTATTAACCCCTAAACCGCCGCCAGCTATATTAAATCTATAACCCCCTAAAGTGAGCCCCTAACACCGCCGCCATCTACCTTACCTACCCCCTAAAGTGAGCCCCTACCCTCTATTTTAAAATTATTAACCCCTAATCTAATCCCCCTACCCCGCCGCCATCTATATTAAATTATTTAACCCCTAAAATACTAAACTATCCCTACCACTAAACCTAAGTCTAACCCTACAAATAGCCCTGAAAAGGGCTTTTTGCGTGGCATTGCCCCAAAGTAACAGCTCTTTTGTCAGCCCTTAAAAGGGCTTTTTGCGGGGCATGCCCCAAAGAATTCAGCTCTTTTGCCAGCCCTTAAAAGGGCTTTTGGCGGGGCTTTGTCACAAAGTAAACTGCTCTTTTGCCTACAATCTACATCCCCCTACACCGCGGCCACCTATAATAAATGTATTAACCCCTAATCTAATCCCCCTACACTGCCGCCAGCTATATTAAATACATTAACCCCTAATCTAATCCCCCTACACCGCCGCCAGCTATATTAACTATATTAACCCTAATTATATTAGGGTTAATATAGTTAATATAGTTATTATATTATATATATTAACTATATTAACCCTAATTATATTAGGGTTAATATAGCTAATATCGTTATTATATTATATATATATATATATATATATATATATATATATATATATATATATATATATATATATATAAAGTATAATAACCCTATCTAACTCTAACATCCTAACTAAACTCTTATTAAAATAAATCTAATATTAATATTATTAATTAAAATATTCCTATTTAAATCTAAATACTTACCTATAAAATAAACCCTAAGATAGCTACAATATAATTAATAATTACATTGTAGCTATGTTAGGGTTTATATTTATTTTACAGGTAAATTGTTAATTATTTTAACTAGGTATAATAGCTATTAAATAGTTATGAACTATTTAATAGCTACCTAGTTAAAATAATTACCCAATTACCTGTAAAATAAATCCTAACCTAAGTTACAAATACACCTACACTATCAATAAATTAAATAAACTACAAATATCTATATAAAAATACAATTAAATAAACTAAACTAAATTACAAAAAAAAACAAACACTAAATTACAAAAAATAAAAAAAAGATTACAAGATTTTTAAGCTAATTACACCTATTCTAAGCCCCCTAATAAAATAATAAAGCCCCCCAAAATAAAAGAAATTCCCTACCCTATTCTAAATTTAAAAAAGTTCAAAGCTCTTTTACCTTACCAGCCCTTAAAAGGGCCTTTTGTGGGGGCATGCCCCAAAGAAAACTGCTCTTTTGCCTGAAAAAAAAACACAATACCACCCCCCAACATTACAACCCACCACCCACATACCCCTAATCTAACCCAAACCCCCCTTAAATAAACCTAACACTACCCCCCTGAAGATCTCCCTACCTTATCTTCACCACGCTGGGCCGAACTCCTCATCCGATCCGGGCGATGTCTATCCAAGCGGCAAAGAAGAGGTCTTCATCCCGGCAATGTCTTTATCCAAGCGGCAGCAAAGTCTTCTTCCATCGGGCAGCATCTTCCATCAAGCAGCATCTTCAATCTTCATTCTTCGCTCCACAGACGCGGAGCATCCATCCCGGCCGACGACTGAACGACGAATGAGGTACCTTTAAATGACGTCATCCAAGATGGCGTCCGTCGAATTCCGATTGGCTGATAGGATTCAATCGGAATTAAGGTAGAAAAATCTGATTGGCTGATTGAATCAGCCAATCAGATTCAAGTTCAATCCGATTGGCTGAACCAATCAGCCAATCAGATTGAGCTTGCATTTTATTGGCTGATCGGAACAGCCAATAGAACGCAAGCTCAATCTGATTGGCTGATTGGTTCAGCCAATCGGATTGAACTTGAATCTGATTGGCTGATTCAATCAGCCAATCAGATTTTTCTACCTTAATTCCGATTGGCTGATAGAATCCTATCAGCCAATCGGAATTCGACAGATGCCATATTGGATGACGTCATTTAAAGGTACCTCATTCGTCGTTCAGTCGTCGGCCGGGATGGATGCTCCGCGTCTGTGGAGCGAAGAATGAAGATTGAAGATGCCGCTTGATGGAAGATGCTGCCCGATGGAAGAAGACTTTGCTGCCGCTTGGATAAAGACATCGCCGGGATGAAGACCTCTTCTTTGCCGCTTGGATAGACATCGCCCGGATCGGATGAGGAGTTCGGCCCGGCGTGGTGAAGATAAGGTAGGGAGATCTTCAGGGGGGTAGTGTTAGGTTTATTTAAGGGGGGTTTGGGTTAGATTAGGGGTATGTGGGTGGTGGGTTGTAATGTTGGGGGGTGGTATTGTGGTTTTTTTTTCAGGCAAAAGAGCAGTTTTCTTTGGGGCATGCCCCGCTAATGGCCCTTTTAAAGAGCTTTGAACTTTTTTTAATTTAGAATAGGGTAGGGAATTTTTTTATTTTGGGGGGCTTTATTATTTTATTAGGGGGCTTAGAATAGGTGCAATTAGCTTAAAAATCTTGTAATCTTTTTTTATTTTTTGTAATTTAGTGTTTTGTTTTTTTCTAATTTAGTTTAGTTTATTTAATTGTATTTTTAGATAGATATTTGTAGTTTATTTAATTTATTGATAGTGTAGGTGTATTTGTAACTTAGGTTAGGATTTATTTTACAGGTAATTGGGTAATTATTTTAACTAGGTAGCTATTAAATAGTTAATAACTATTTAATAGCTATTATACCTAGTTAAAATAATGAACAATTTACCTGTAAAATAAGTATAAACCCTAACATAGCTACAATGTAATTATTAATTACATTGTAGCTATCTTAGAGTTTATTTTATAGGTAAGTATTTAGATTTAAATAGGAATATTTTAGTTTATAATATTAATTAGATTTATTTAATAAGAATTTAGTTAGGAGTGTTAGGGTTAGATAGAGTTAATATAGTTTATATAAATACTATAGTAACTATATTAACTATATTAACCCTAATATAATTAGGGTTAATATAGTTAATATATATAATTTAATAACTATATTAACTATAATATACTTAGGGTTAATATAGATAATATAGCTGGTGGCGGGGTAGGTAGATTAAATTAGGGATTAATAATTTTAATATAGATGGCGGCGGTGTAAGGGGCTTATATTAGGGGTTAATACTATTAATATAGGTGGCGGCGGTGTAGGGAGGGCAGGTTATAGGGCAAAAGAGCTGTTTACTTTGGGGCAAAGCCCCGCAAAAGGCCCTTTTAAGGGCTGGTAATAGAGATAATTATTTTAGGGGGATTAGATTAGGGGTTAATAATATTAATATAGCTGGCGGCGGTATAAGGGGATTAGATTAGGGGTTAATATTTTTTATATAGGTGGCGGCGGTGTAAGGGGTCAGATTAGGGGATAGATAAGGTAGATGGCGGCGGTGTAAGGGGTTCACATTAGGGGATAGATCAGTTAGATGATGGCAGTTTTAGGGGTTCACAGTAGGGGGTTAGTTTATGTAGATGGCGGTGGGGTCCGTGAGCGGCGGTTTAGGGGTTAAATACTTTATTAGGGATTGCGGCGGGGGATCGCGGTTGACAGAGAGATAGACAATGCGCATGCGTTAGGTGTTAGGTTTTATTTAGCAGATCGCGGTTGACAGGTAGATAGACATTGCGCATGCGTTAGGTGTTAGGTTTTATTTAGCAGATCGCGGTTGACAGTTAGATAGACATTGCGCATGCGTTAGGTGTTAGGTTTTATTTAGCAGCTAGTTTAGAGAGTTACGGGGCTCCAATACTCAGCGTAAGGCTTCTTACGGCTGCTTTTTGTGGCGAGGTGAAAATGGAGTAAGATTTCTCCATTTTCGCCACGTAAGTCCTTACGCTGTATACTGGATACCAAACTGCGCTGGTTTGGTATACCTGCCTATGGCCCAAAAAACTACGGGCGACGGCAGAAATATACGCACGTAACTTCTAGGTTACGCCGTATATGTGATACAAAACCCGCGCAAATATTGGCGTCGCCGACTTTTACGGGCGACAATTTTTATCGGATCGACCCCAATATATACAACACCACAGTATATCTAGTGATAATTATGGAGCTATTGTTTTTCAAGCTTTATCAACAGAGATAAAGAAATGAAATGTAGGTGTGTCTGACTGGCCTAGTTACAAATGCACGTGCACAAACAAGCTGAAGTTATTTATCCAGATATCTTTAACTTAGATGAAGAAGGAACAAACACTAAATTCAACCAGGAAATGGCAAGTCTTATTTCCTCAACAAGACACAAGTTGATAAACTTGTCTAAACTAGTGGACAAGTCAGTGCTATGTAGCCTTGTCTGACATCATGTGACTAACTGACAGTATCTGTTCCTTACAGATGCTCTATATGTGAGAATGAATCATGAACCCTGAAGGTTTTTATCAGATATGCTAATGACTAGAATATTATTATATGAACAGTTTCACATTCCAGCAAGGAAAACCTTTCAAAATGTTTGCATAGTTGTCAACATTTGAAAAACATTTCCAGGGATACTTTGCAGCAGATCCACGCCCATTTACAGCTTGCATAGCACCACCCACTCAGATTGACCTTCAAAACATGCACATTAAATGCTGGTAGTAAAATGTAGCTTTTCTGAAAATGTAGTTTGTTCTCTTGGTGCACTAGTGGGCGCTAGATGAGAATTCGCGGCTACACAAAATTGTATTTTGTCATTGGCTCATTAATTGTGCTCAGCTAGCTCCCATTAATACAGTGCTGCTCTGGAGATAACTTTAATTATGTGTTTAATCCATTTGTTTGGTTTAAACACAGTCATATACAAGCAACAGTTCTATAATAAATAACAAATTCAAGCTTTTTCTTTTTGCACTGTTACAGCCCTTTAATGCAGGTTATATCATCAAGCTCCTCATCACCTCCCTTACTCTCAAGCACATAACTGGCATAGGAAGAATAACTTTACAGCAAGTAAGGGTTAAATTATTAACCCTTCAGCATTTGTATAGCAGGGCACCACAAAGCACACTAGTGCTACACAGCATGAAATTAGACACATATTACCATAGTATGTTTAACCTGGTAACTGCTGTGTTGGGGCTACTGGAATGGAGAACAATATCTGTAAATATACTGAGGATTTTATTTTTATGCTTTACTTTTGCAAAAACACTATTGGAAGTCTCACAAGTAGTTGGCATTTTATAAGGTAACAATTTAATGGATCCAGAAATGCCCCAGTAAATCTGGATTTATTTATTTGTATGTGTCATGGATACCGGGCTGCAAGGGTTAAACCCCTACCTCCTACAACCTCACCCCTGTTATTTCTCAGTGATTTTGCGCTCCTCAGAGCAACCACAATCTCTGGAAGCTTTTTGTTTGCTTTTTGTTGGCTTGTTTTTGTGTTAAGAGAAGAGCTGGTCTATGACCGGGAAAACACTCCTAGGCTGGCCGGGCTCCTGGAACTCCCGGTCGGCCTTCTCAGAATGGACACCCGCCTAATCCCTCTCAGGCTGAATGGGCTCCTGGAACTCCTGGTCGGCCACAGGACAGCAAGACACCCGCTAACTTTACCCCTGGTTGCTCCAGCATCCCTTTGCCCCAGAGCTCCGCTCTTTTGGTAATTGGTAGCCCCTAGGGAGGACAAGAGCTGGGGGAATTATCGGAGGGGAGCTCCTTTGGGAACCGGGGGGTTTTGGACACCCCTCACCCCCTAACTTCAACGGACTGTAACTCCGGTCCCCAGTAAGGAATCATGGTGATTTTTGGACTGTGGTATTTAGGGACTGAGAGCTTTAAAATGACATCCTGGAAGTGCTGCCTCTCTACCGGGATCACCCTAAAACTACCACCCCTGTGTCCTGGGACTGTCCATCTGGAGGGGCAGGAATAGCGGGGAAATTGTGGGATTGTCCAGGGTCTTATTAAGATGAGCTGTGTGTATAAAAGGAGTGTGTGTTTTCAATCAGATCCTGTTTCACCTGAATGCTAGTATGTCTAGTAATTTGGGTGGGCTCCTGCTAAAATCACTTTCCTGGGCCACATAGCAGAATGTTCCAGGCAGAGCAAGGACCCTCTGGCAGAGCTACCTAGTCTGGGTAGCTGAAATCTGTCACAGGGTGGGACCCTGAGTACTGGTGCTGTCGGGCATCAGGGGTGGCTACAGGCTGTGGTCACTTGCCAGCTACATAGCGTCAGTCGACAGGGAGGAAGCAGGATCCATTTGGCAGAGCTACCCAGTCGGGGTAGCCGGGGTATCCGTTACATTGACTGGCAGTGGTGGGATCTGCTTCTTCCACATAATTCCTGCTGACAGAGGAGAATGGCCACAGTAGCCGGTGACTATGGAAGTCGAATTTCTAAGGAGAGTACAGGAGGCTCTGGCCCAGCTGGATGGTCCTATTTACCAACAGGACATGCTGGAACAGAGGGACCTGATCCACCGGGACCTCTGGAAATGTCCTCCCCACGAATGACACAAGGTTCCGGGTTCGGCGGACCGTGAGAGTGCTTTTCCTGTGAAAACAGCCAAAGAAGGAATGGCTATCTGTTCTACATAGACTGATCCAGCAAGAGATGTGGGTGGAGGACAGCTATCAGGCCCTCCAATGGCTCACTATGCAAGCGCAATCATGGCTGGAGGATGGCTCCCCCACAGAGGGCTTTGGCGGCCCTGGATTGCTATTTACAAAAAGGACAGAGGACCCTCAGTTTGGGAGCGAGACGAAGCAGGGTCTGGAGGATATCTCTGGGCTCCAAGAAGAACTGCTGGATCTCTTGGAGGAAACCTGGCTGCTAGACGATCTGGATTTTATAATTGACCAGGAAGAGGCACTGGTCAAAGAATACAAGAGGCTGCTAGATCTCGTTGAGCAGCATGCCAAGGGTATACAGATCTGGGGTGCAGCCCTCTGGGATTCATGGAGCTCGACCATGGAGGAGTGGCAACCAAGAAAAAAGGAACCATGGCTGCTGGATCCTGATCAGCAGTCTGGCTTAGAGCTTATGGTCTTGGACCAGGGAGCCACCCTAGCAGAAACGCTGGCAACAGGGCAGAGAGCCACCAGCCTCTGCCCAGCACCTGCAACAGCTCCATGAAACCAGGGAGAGGAGGTAGGCGTCCTCCCTCTCCTTATGCAGAACCCCTTCCTGGGAGAGGAGACAGTCAGTCTCTCTCCACAGCGGCAGAGCCAGGAGCCAGGAGAGGAGACAGTCAGTCTCTATCCTCAGCAGCAGAGCCAGGTACAGGGAGAGGAGACAGTCGTTCTCTCTCCCCAGCAGCAGAGCCATCCCCTGGGAATGGAGGTAGTCGTCCTCCCTCCCCTTACATAGAACCCCTTGCAGGGAGAAACGGATGCCGATAACTCTCCCCAGCGGCAGAATTCCTTCCCGGGAGAGGAGACAGTCAGTCTCTCTCCCCAGCGGCAGAGCCAGGTACAAGGAGAGGAGACAACCGGTCTCTCTCCACAGCGGCAAAGCCATCCCCAGGGAGAGGAGGTAGTCATCCTCCCTCCCCTTATGCAGAACCCCTTCCTGGGAGAGGAGACAGTCGGTCTCTCTCCACAGCGGCAGAGCCAGGAGCTGGGAGAGGAGACAGTCGGTCTCTCTCCCCAGCGGCAGAACCATCCCCTGGGAGTGGAGGTAGTCATCCTCCCTCCCCTTACACAGAAACCCTTCCTGGGAGAGGAGACAGTCGGTCTCTCTCCCCAGCGGCAACAGAGAGAGGAGGCAGTCAGTCTTTCTCCCCATTGGCAGAGCCATCCTCTGGGAGTGGAGGTAGTCATCCTCCCTCCCCTTACACAGAACCCCTTGCAGGGAGAGATGGATGTCGATAACTCTCCCCAGCGGCAGAACCCCTTCCTGGGGGAGGAGACAGTCGGTCTCCCTCCCCAGCGGCAGAGCAGTTTCCCATGGAGCGGAGGTTGCAGACCTCCCTCCCCAGCGGTAGATCTTCTTCTCGGGAGAAGAGACAGACGGTCTCTCCCCTCAGTAGCCTGGCAGGGTCTCTACCCTTTTCTCATCCCAGAGTATTTCTCACAGGAGGTACCCACCCCTGCAATTGGTGCCACCAGTTTGGGCACCCGAGTCTTGCCTGCCCCACCAAGGAGCAACCTCAACCTACAGTCTGGGGTGGGGATACAGCCGGGAAACTGGCACTGGCTGTGTTTGTGGGTGGGTCAGCCGGTACTAAACAGAGTGTCACAGAGAGAGGCAGTGTGGCCATGGAACTTAAGGACACTGGAACTTGTGGGACAGCTATTGTATGTGAGCCGGCCTTAGCAAACTTGTGCCCAGGGATAAACTCCAGCAGGAATCCCCAGGATACTCCAAGCTCAGGAGAGATGGGATAACCTCTCCCAGCAACCGAGAAGTGGAGGGCCACCATCGGACAGCACCAGGCCGACCCGTTAAGGGTCTAGCCGGATCTGCCGAACTGGATGGGGGGAGATGTCATGGATACCGGGCTGCAAGTGTTAAACCCCTACAACCTCACCCATGTTGTTTCTCAGTGGTTTTGGGCTCCTCAGAGCAACCACAATCACTGGAAGCTTTTTGTTTGCTTTTTGTTGGCTTGTTTTTGTGTTAAGAGAAGAGTTGGTCTATGACCGAGAAAACCCTCCTAGGCTGGCCGGGCTCCTGGAACTCCCGGTCAACCTTCTCACAATGGACACCCGCCTATTCCCTCTCAGGCTGGCCGGGCTCCTGGAACTCCCGGTCGGCCACAGGACAGCCGCTAGCTCGCTCCAGCAGCACTTTGCCTCAGAGCTCCACTCTTTTGGGGATTGGTAGCCCCTAGGGAGGATCAAGAGCTGGGGGAATTATCGGAGGGGAGCTCCTTTGGAAACCGGGGGTTTTGGACACCCCTAACCCCATAATATCAACGGACTGTAACTCCGGTCCAAAGTAACGAATCATGCTGATTTTTGGACTGTGGCATCTGGAGACCCTGGAAGTGCCGCTGCTCCACTAGGATCACTCCAAAACCGCCACCCTGTGTCCTGGGACTGTGGCTGCTATGGAGGTGCCAGTCCGTCTGGAGGGGCGGGAATGGCAGGAAAATTGTGGGATTGTCCAGGGTCTTATCAAGATGAGCTGTGTGTATAAAAGGAGTGTGTGTTTTCAATAAAATCAGTTCCTGTTTCACCTGAATGCTAGTATGTCTAGTTATTTGGGTGGGCTCCTGCTAAAATCACTTTCCTGGGCTACATAGCAACCTGTTCCAGGCAGAGGAAGGACCCTCTGGCAGAGCTACCTAGTCTGAGTAGCCGGAGTCTGCCACAGGGTGGGATCCTGAGTACTGGTGCTGTCGGGCATCAGGGGTGGATACAGGCTGTGGTCACTTGCCAGCTACATAGCTGCAGTCAGCAGGGAGGAATCAGGACCCGTTTGGCGGAGCTACCCAGTCGGGGTGGCCGGGGTATCCATCACAGTATGTTTTTTTAAATCCAGTCCCAGCACATGAAGACTTGATGCCTGCTAAGCAAAGCCTCAGTATATCATTTGTGGAAATTACACATGTTCCAAATTGTGCTGATGTCTTGCTTCATCACACATTGCATTCTACCCTCCCTGGTATTATATATCACATTTCATGCCTTCCCCTTACCTGATACCTGTCTACACACTGCTAAACAACATAACTGAAGATCTCAGATAAGGTTTCAGAAAAAAAAATTACATTCAGTTATCAATGAGTAATGACAGTAAAATTGAAAGCCACAGCAACCTCTGTGTTGGGAGTACTGTACTGCACACTATCACCTAAATTACAAGTTATGCACTAAACCCGGTGCGTAAATAACACTAAAAATTTAGCGGTACCGCATTTTCCGCTAGCGCTGCCAAGTTACAAAAAAACATTTTGTTGTGCTATATGGTGCGATAAGCTCCATACTGCACAAAAGCCATGTCCTGACTTGATGTGCTCATGCATGTTTTCCTCCATAGACATCAATAAAGAAAAAAGTGTTTTAAAGGGGCATTTGTATGGGCATTGCCCCAAAAAATGTACTCACCGTTCCTGAAGTCCGGACATCCATCTTCTTCCAGGCAGAGTAAAGTCTTCATCCAGGCGGCAACATCTTTATCCAGCGCAGGGACATCTTCTTTCTTCATCCCGGTGGCGCGGAGCTGTTGCGGCACGGAGTGGAGCAGGAATGGCGACGACGGAGACATCCAGCGTGGAGACCCCTTTTTAATGCGATCTCCGCCACACACTGAAGATTGAATGCAAGGTACTCATTTTATATTGGGGTACCTTGCATTCCTATTGGCTGAAATTTTCAAATCAGCCAATAGGATGAGAGCTGCTTAAATCCTTTTGGCTGATTTGAATATTAGTTTTTTTTGCTAATACATGCATATGGCAAATATGCTTCTATTCAAAGTATGACATTCATCTACATGTGTCACAGATACTAGACCACCCAGGCTTCCCCCCACCCCCTACTACCTGGCTAACCCAATTTTACATCAGATTTCGCCATTTCAGGGCTTACAGCAGAGCTTTCCAAACTTTTCATCTTGGTGACACACTTTTTAGACCTACATCATTTCGTGACACAGTAAATCAGTTGTACTAGCAAAAAGGAGGTTAAACTAACTTGTTTTAAGAGATATGGACACATACATAAATTATATAATAACTAAATTTATTTACAAGTAACAGTATGTAAGTTAGTATATGCAAGAATTAAAAAAAAGTTTATAATAACTACACCAATAACTACTTACTATTTTAATGGGATGTATGAGGTTGATGGGATGAACACAATTTCTGAATATTTGGTGAAATATTAGATAAAGACACTCGCATTTCATCAGCAAGCATTTTTAAGCTTCCACTTCCTATCCATATATCAAGAGCAGGAGCAGCAATGTACTACTGGGAGTTAGCTGCAAAAAAAACCCCCACTGACTTCTGACTTCAGCTCGGCGTTTAAGCTGCCGCACCCAGAGCTTGGTGAGTCCGATTGACTACTGCCCACGCTGCAAACACACTGCTGTCACACTCACTGGCTACACTTGCAGTCACGAGTCAATTAAGGAGACTACACGTGCAGTCAGGAGCCAAT
The DNA here is from genome assembly GCF_027579735.1 of Bombina bombina. Classification (NCBI taxonomy): domain Eukaryota; kingdom Metazoa; phylum Chordata; class Amphibia; order Anura; family Bombinatoridae; genus Bombina; species Bombina bombina. Next base: position 669,581,322 of record NC_069500.1, on the reverse strand, counting down.
GTGCCGCCAAAGCCGCCAATTGGAATCGTTTCAGTTCCCACTGAGCTGCGCCAATAAGTTAAGATGATCTTTGACCCACTAGGTATCAATCACGTGTCAACCATGTGATATGCGTAGCAGGCAGGCAGAAAGTCAGAAACCCAAAACATTTTTTACAAAAATTAAATTTAAAAAAATTTGTGCTGAAGCAGGGACACACCTACACACTGCTGCTGACACACTAGTGTGTCCTGACACACAGTTTGGAAAGCACTGGCTTACAGGATCTCACTGATTCTTGCTGTGTGTTGTTTTGTTGTGTTGTATCTTGTCAGAGAAGAGCTGATCTCTGACCGGGAAAACCCTTCTAGGCTGGCCAGGCTCCTGGAACTGCTGGCCGGCCGCACCACAATGGATACCCACCTAACCACTCTCCAGCTGGGCGGGCTCCTGGAACTCCCTGTCAGCCGCATAAAGGCCAAACACCCAATAGCTTTAACCCTGGTCACTCCAGCTGCCCTTTGCAGCAGAGATCTGCTCTTTTGGGGATCGGTAGCCCCTAGGGAGTAAAAGTGGTCAGAGAATTACCAGAGGGAAGCTCCTTTGGGAACCGGGAGTTTTGGACACCCCTACTCCCCCTATCTTTACCGGGCTATAACTCCAGTCTAAGTAACGGATTATGCCGCTTTTTGGACTGTGGCATCTGGGGACCGAGAGCTTTCAAACGAAACCCTGGAAGTGCTGCTCCCCCAGGATCACCCAAAACCACCACCCCTGGGCCCTGGGACTCTGGGGGACTGTGGCTGCTATGGCCGGCACCAGCCTATCTGGAGGGGCGGGAATGGTGGGAGATTGGGAGCAAGATAAGACCCTGAGTTTGTGTATAAAAGGTGTGTTTCCCAATAAAATTAGTTCTTGTTTCACCTGAATGCTAGTCTGTCTAGTTATTTGTTATCTGCTATAATCACTTTCTCTGCTACATAGAGGCTTGTTCAAGGCTCCAGGTAGAGGAAGGACCTTCTGGCAGAGCTACCCAGTCGGGGTAGCTGGCATATCCGTCACATTGGTTGGCAGCAGTGGGATCTGCTTCTTCCACCTGGTTCCTGTGTGTGCCACAGTAGCCATTAACAATGGAAGCCGAATTCCAATAGAGAATACAGGAGGCGCTGGCACAGCCGGACGGTCCTAAAATGACTTTTTCCACTGGCGACTCTGGAGGGAGGCTCTTCAATAAGAACAGGGCTATCAGATAATGACCCTCCCCAGTTTGGAGGAAGACTAAACCCTCCAGTGGGACTTGCGAGTGCCTTTCCTGGGAGAGCAGGATTCCTGGGAATGGATAGATTGATCCAGGAGGAGGAGCTGGATGACAGCTACCGGGACCTCCAATGGCAGGCTATGCAAGCACGGTCATGGCTGGAGGATGGCACCCCCACATAGGGCTTTGGCTACGGCAACCCTGGATTATTATGGGAATAGATGCTAAAGGACCCAGACTTTGGGAGCGAGGTAGACCAAAGACTGGAGGATATTTGTGAGTACCGAGAGAGACAGCTGGATCTCTCGGGGATACCCGGGTTGCCAGCCGCTATGGATTATATGTGTGGCCAAGAATGGGAACTGGAAAAGGCATACAAGAGGCTGCTAAACCGCATTCAGCAGCATGCATGGAGTCTGCATGGAGCTGTGGTGCCGCAGTCTGGGATTCATGGAGATTAGCCTCCGAGGAGTGGCAAGAAAAGAATAAGTGACCAAGAGCTGCTAGATTCCGATCAGCAGCATGGCCCAAGCTTATGGATTTGGACAAGGGAGCTACGCTGCTAGATTCCGATCAGCAGCATGGCCCAAGCTTATGGATTTGGACAAGGGAGCCACCCCACCAGAAGCGCCGGCAACAGGGCAGAGAGCCACTGGCCTCTGCCCCAGCACTGGCAACAGCTCTGGGAAACCAGGGAGCAGAGGTCGCAGACCTCCCTCCCTAGTGGCAGAACCCCTTCCAGGGAGCGGAGACAGTCGGTCTCCCTCCCCAATGGCAGATCCCCTTGCAGGGAGAGACGGCTGTCGATACCTCTCCCCAGTGGCAAAACCCCTTCCAGGGAGCAGAGACAGTTGGTCTCCCTCCCCAGCGGCAGAATCCCTTGCAGGGATAGACAGCAGATGATATCTCTCCCCAGCGGCCCTTCCTCCCCAGCAGCAGAACCCCTTGCAGGGAGAGATGGCAGTCGATACCTCTCCCCAGCAGCAGAACCCCTTCCAGGGAGCGGAGACAGTCGTTCTCTCTCCCCAGTGGCAGAGCCATCCCCAGGGAGCGGAGACAGTCGGTCTCCCTCCCCAATGGCAGAACCCCTTGCAGGGAGAGACGGCAGTCGATATCTCTCCCCAGCAAAAGAACCCCCTGCAGGGAGAGGAGGTAGCAGCCCTCCCTCCCCAGTGGCAGAGACCCTTGCAGGGAGAGATGGCAGTCAATATCTCTCCCCAGCGGCTAACCCCTTCCAGGGAGCAGAGACAGTCGGTCCCCCTTCCCAGTGGAAGAACCCCTTACAGAGAGAGATGGCAGTCGATACCTCTCCCAGTGGCAGAACCCCTTTCAGGGGGTGGAAACAGTCTGTCTCCCTCCCCAGTGGCAGAACCCCTTGCAGGGAGAGACGGCAGTCGATACTTCTCCCCAGCAACAGATACCCTTCCTGGGAGAGGAGACAGTTGTTCTCTCTCCACAGTGGCAGAGCCATCCCCTGGGAGTGGAGGTAGTCCTCCTCTCTCCCCATAAGCAGAACCCCTTCCTGGGAGAGGAGACAGTCTGTCTCTCTCTCCAGCGGCAGAGCCAGGTGCAGGGAGAGGTGGCAATTAGTGTCTCCCCAGTGACAGAGCAGTTTCCCAGGGAGCAGAGGTAGCCGACCTCCCTTCCCAGCGGCAGATACCCTTAGCGAGAGACGAGACAGCTGGTCTCTCTCCCCAACAGCTTGGCATGATCCCTACCCTATACCCATCAAGGAGGATTTCTCACAGGGGGCAGGTGGCACATTGGGCAGGGGGGATACCCGCTCATGCAGTTGGTGTCACAAGCTTGGGGACCCAAGCTTTGCCTGCCCCACCAAGGAGAATTTTCAACCTACAGTCTGGGGTGGGAATACAGCCGGGAAACTGGTCATGGCTTTGTTTGTGGGTGGGTTGGCAAGTAATCAGCTGGGTGTCACAGAAGCAGGCAGTGTGGCCATGGGACTAAAAGACACTGGGACTTGTGGGAGAGCTACTGTCTTGAAACCGGTCTTGGAAAACTTGTTAGGGACTTTGCATGGGGTGACTATCCCTGCACCCCGGGCACAGGGAATGAAGGCCAGCGGGAAACACCACGGATGCCCCAAGTCCAGGAGGGATGGGATGACCTCTCCCAGAAACCAACAAGTGGAGGGCCACTGTCGGACAGCCCCAGGCCGACCCGTTAAGGGTCTAGCTGGGTCTGCTGAATTGGAAGGGGGGAGATGTCACAGATACCAGACCACCCAGGCTTCCCCCTCCCCCCTACTACCTGGCTAACCCCCTTTAACACCAGATTTGGTCATTTAAGGGCTTACAGGATCTCACTGATTCTTGGTGTGTGTTGTTTTGCTGTGTTGTATCTTGTCAGAGAAGAGCCTGGAACTGCTGGACGGCCGCACCACACCGGATACCCCCCTAACCACTCTCCTGCTGGCCAGCTCCTGGAACTCCCTGACGGCCGCATCTGGGCCAATCACCCATTAGCTTTAACCCTGGTCACTCCAGCTGCCCTTTGCCCCAGAGTTCCACTCTTTTGGGGATCGGTAGCCCCTAGGGAGTACAAGAGGTGGGAGAATTACTGGAGGGGAGCTCCTTTGGGAACCAGGGGTTTTGGACACCCCTATCCCCTATCTTTACCGGGCTGTAACTCCAGTACCCAGTAATGAGAGCTTTCAAATGACACCCTGGAAGTGCCACTGCTCCCCCGGGATCACCCAAAACCACTACCCCTGGGACTGGGGGACAGGGGCCGCTATGGCCGGTGCCAGCCTGTCTGGAGGGGTGGGAATGGTGGGAGATTGGGAGCAAGATAAGACCCTGAGTTTGTGTATAAAAGGAGTGTTTGTTTCCCAATAAAATCGGTTCTTGTTTCACCTGAATGATAGTCTGTCTAGTTATTTGGGTGGGCTCCTGCTATAATCACTTTCTCCATTACATAGCAGCTTGTTTCAGATAGAGGAAGGACCCTCTGGCAGAGCTAACTAGTCGGGGTAGCCGGAGTCTGCCATAGGGTAGGACCCTGAATACTGGTGCGGTCCAGGTATCAGGGTGGGCTACTGGCTGTGGTCACTTGCCGGCTACACAGCTGCAGTCGGCAGGGAGAAAGCAGGACTCCTCTTGGCGGAGCTACCCAGTTGGGGTAGCCGGGGTATCCATCACAACGTGCATTTCAATTTTGGCCAGAATGTCCCTTTAAACTAAATGCAGGCTTAACTGAACATGGCACAAACTTAATAGACAGGAACAGGGAAAAAAACAAAAAACAGGCCGGTTTTATATACTATGTGTATTTAAAATCATAACTTGGTGAAATTTCTTTTGTTTTTAGGAAATGTTTTACTATGAATTTTTGCATAATAAAATTCAGCTTAACCTGCATATAAATAAAGTGCTATTTAGTTTAAAGGGACAGTCTACACCAAAAATTTTATTATTTAAAAAGATAGATAATCCCTTTATTACCCATTCCCTGTTTTTGTATAACCAACAGTTATATTAATATACTTTTTACCTCTGTGATTACCTTGTATCTAAGCCTCTGCAGACAGCCTCCTTATCTAAGTGCCTTTGACAGACATGCAGTGTAGTCAATCAGTGAAGACTCCTAAATAACTTCACGGGAGTGAGCACAATGTTATCTATATGACACATGTGAACTAGCACAGTCTAACTGTGAAAAACTTTTAAAATACTCTGAGCTAGGAGGCGATTTTCAACTGTTTAGAAATCAGTTTGAGCCTAGCTAGGTTTAGCTTTTCAAAAATACCACCAAGGGAACAAAGCAAATTTGATGATAAAAGTAAATAGGAAAGTGGTTTAAAATTGCATGCCCTATCTGAATCATGAAAGTTTAGTTTTGACTTTACTGTCCCTTTAATATATGTTTCTGACTATGTGATACAAAACATCTGCAAATCCTGTAGTGTCTTCAGCTCCTTATTGATTATAAGCAGAGAGATTTGTTTTGGCTATCAATACATTGTTTTGCTGATTGACAGCCACCCTTGTAGCACAAGGGTTTCTGTACAAAAAGAACAAAATAAAACAACACCTATACACTTTATATTCCAATTAAAAATACACCCGCAGCTGTAAATGTATTTCCTTATATAACTTTAAGAGAGTAGAATGTATTATCTTGTCATAAATATAAAACCAGTCAGGGACCATAATGCAGACCTTTAATTACGTACATTTATTTTTATAATTTGCTCTCACTTATGCTTCCACACTATTCCCCTACCATTTCCCATTTGCAATACACTGAGTAATCGAACCTAGTCACCTGCCCTTCCTGTCTAGAATTTTTAAAATGTATTTATACACCTGAGCTTTTTTAAAAATAAATTATATATATATTTTTTTTTTTTTAAAGTGTTGGGCACTTGTAGTTTGTTTTAGACAAAGCAAGACAAAAACGTATACAATTAATTATGTGAGTGAGGAAATAAATAAATAATAAATAATTAGAATTTTGCGCCAAAAACAAAATATTAAAATTATTTAAAAATGTCTACTCTCAAAAAGCTGGTATCCTTTAAAATTGCATTTATTCTGTGTAAATACATGTTAAGAGGCTACCAGTTATAATGTCTTTATAACCAATTTTAAATTCGCTCTTTGTAAATTTTTACTAAAAAATGCAGTTTTGCTATAGTATACACATTAAAGAAAACCTAGAATTGTAGCCTGAAAACAATATGAAGACTGTGATATAAACCTATTTATTATAAAAGGTGCGCACAGCAATAAACAAAAAAATACAACTGAATGAAAGTATTGCTAAGAATTGTTCTCACATATTCCACAACAGATACCTCAGTTTACCTGTAAACCACTTTCCACAAGTCTCTCTTCCTCTTAGCATATTATTCATGCATTTAAAACGTTTACACAAGAGCATGAAAGCAATGCAATAATCAGTCAGTAATTAAGATTCATTGGCCACAAACTTTGACCTCAAAGACTCTTGTCTTAAGCCAGTTTTTCCTGTTTTTGTATTGGGAAGGGCTGCCTGATTATAATGTTGTAGGCGGGTAAATACACTGACATGCAGACAGTATCTAGGCATCAGTGCAAAGCCAGCAGTGTGTTAGAAATCATCCAGCTATGAGAGGGCATGGATTTCAAATGGCCCCTGGAACTACATTCAGAAGGTATGTCAGAGGCAAGAAACCTCCGCGTATTATTGTGTGCTCTATCTGCACAATCACATTACTTCTCCTTGCTGGGTCAGCAGCCATGATAGCTGTGGGATACCTAAACCCATATGGAACTATTGGACTGTCTATATTGGGTGTTGGAGCAGTTGTATACTTTGGGGCGATACTGTTTTTGGTGGTGACATGCCTATGGGTTGAAAGGAAATATCCTGGCATCCAGACTATCTCATTTAGAATACCAACAAGGAGGTTAAGACAAACTCCTACCACCTTGGTCAACCCAAATATCAGTGGTTCCACCCCAGCAATAGATATTGAAAATTTACCTTCCTATAGGGTGCACAATGATGTAAATGCTTATATAGTGGATTTTAAAGGTGTGCTGGAAAAACCACCGATTGTGCCGTCAGCGCCAAAGGAACAGGAACTGATAGATGCAAAAACACATAATCTAAATAAACCAGATTCTAGGCCATCTCAAGGCTCCGATACAAAAACAGATATTCAAAGTGTTGGACTGAATCTCCAGGACAATGAGGGTGGAGAGAAGACAGCTAACCTACCCTCAAATATTCAGGATGTTACAAATGAGAACTTACCTCCCATGCATGAACAAAACCAGAAGACCCAAACTATTTCTACAAATGTAAAGCAGGTTAGTTCGCCATCTGCAAGCCCCAAAAGGGAGAAGAAAGTGCCACACAAAATTCATCATGTGGAAGTACCCAGTGATGACTCTAACTCCACTTCTAGTTCTGTCTCCTTTCCCAAAAGCAGGAAAGTTGTCTTTCAGGATCCACAAAATCAAAATGGTAAGAATACTTCTGCATCCACTACAGACACTAAAATCCATAATAAAAGATCTGAGAAGTCTTCTCCCCAAATCAGGAGAGATATAATACATGCAGAAGAGACACATGGTCCTAAGGAACAGGATCATCAGCAACAATTTGCAGGTACAGTGAACAATCCAGGTGCAGCTGTTGTAGCAAATACCTCTCCTATTAATGCCAGGAAGATTTTGCAACCTAAGAAATCTGAAGCCCAAAGTCACAGAGCACAGAATAAATCAAAAGAAAACAGTTCTCCATCTGCTTCTCCTAAACATGAGAGGAATTTTGCAAAGGTTGAAATAGACAGGAAAGTTTCAAAAGACATTCAAGCTCAATATGCACAAGAGTTAAAACCTACATCATCTTCTCCTTCCAGCAGTCCCAAAAGGCATGCATCACCCTTACGGCGTGGCAGTAATGAGGCACATCCAACTTCTCCTTCTAGAGTGGACAAAAATATTCATGATTCTCGGAATATAAAATATAATAGAGAACAAATCCATCATGTTACCCAGAGAGTCAATTTATCTCCAGACTCTGTTTCTTCTGTAAGCCCTACTGTTCATATCAGAAAGACAGGATCTCCTGAAAGGGCACATAAAGTTGTAAAGGATGACAGAGCAGATCACTCACGTGGATTTAGTTCTTCATCAGATTCTTTGCCAAGCGTTAGGAGGCATGCATCAGCATCACCACCGAGGCATCAGAGGGGTCCAAATGTTGCCAGTAAATTTCCTAAAAAATGGGATCATTCCAGAGCCACAAGGTCATCGTCTCCTAGTAGTAGGAATGATGCATTACATAGGATACAGGGTCGACACCAGTCTCCATCATCATCACCATCCAGTGATGTCCCATCTTCACCATCAACCTCACCCCTCACAGCAAAAAAAATATTACATTATAAGAGAGCCAATGGAACTGCTTCTTTAAGAGACCAATCCAGTGACTCTGACTCCTCTGGTACTAGAAGGGTTCATTTTCAAGAAGAAACACCTCAGAGACCCCCACGCTCCAGGGGCAGGAGCCCTGCAGATCCTGAATCTTCTCCTTCTAGAAACAAAAAAAAATCACCACAACAAAGAAGGGAACATTAATAAATATACAAATCAAAGCTAATTGACTTATTCATGTCTGAAATAACTAACTTTTTTTATCCAAACAAATAAATGGACTCTATAGTAAACTATAATAGGTATAATAGCTGTGGATATACATTTTCTGTCACAGGTGAGCATAGAGAATATATAAACTTGTTCAGTATATCCTGTTTATCTGACTTGCTGCAGCACCAATGAGTATAAGTAAAATATACATTCATAAATGTTACTATTTTCTACCAAATGATTTGGACATTTGTATACTGATTTCAAGTCTTCAAACAACATAAAGTGCATGTAGAGATTTGCTGACTGTAGGTACTACCTATATACACACCATACACAAGCACACACATAGAGGCACAAATAAACCACATATTATGCATATTAAAAAGCAGTAATAAAATACATAAAATATTTTTGAATGAAAAAATAAAGTAAAAGCTGTATACATTTATATTAAAAATAATAGGAAATAAATGTTTGTGCACATAAGTATCCATTGGCTTAATGGCTGACAAGCATAAGACCTATTATGCCTAACAAGAAAAATGTGATTTATTTAGCAACATGAATAGTCCCTAGCAATAAAAATACAAATGATAGCATTATATATCAATTATTTTATGTAATAGGAAATGTTCCACAATGGAGGATATTTAGCAATACAATCTACTACAAATAATTTACTGCTACAGCTGTTGAAAAAGCAGCAACATTAAAAATCTTTACTTCTAATAATAAAGTATTAGCATTATGTATATCAATATTTCTAAAATAAATCATACTGCACATTAGTATTATACATATTTTGCATAATTGCGGTCAGAGACTAAATTGTAAATATATATTATGTATGTAAATAATGTACAATTTTTGTTGGCTGATTTACTTATATGATGTTCAGTGTGTAATTTATTCTGTAAGTAAATTGTCTTTGAAGGAACCATATTTATATGAATATTATAAACAGTATTATGAACTAGTTGGCCATATTTTCTAAAGTGGCTTTATTTATATATTTGTAGACTCTTCCTGACTTTTTTTTTTAATGTTTTTTTTTCTTTTTTTTTTTTTTTAAATCTTAAAGCTCATGTTTACAGTTATTGAAACTTTATTGCACTAATTTTAGTGTATAATTGATATATTAATTTTTTTTTGTGTGTCAGGCATATAGACTTATTTACTTATTATTAAATGTATTATTTTCTAAGATCAATTGCCTGCGCTGCACGTTGACAATAGCACAGACTGTAAGGGCTTGAGTCTGAATAGGTTTGCTATTTGTCCGATAAATATGATTTCTTCATATTTTGAAAGCTTATACAGCAAAATCTAAATGTTTTGAGTAACGTTTTGACTAAAGTGAATTAAAATATTGCTTTATTTAAATAATTAATAGTGAATAATTTACAAAAATAATAATTTGTAATGATATTCATTAAATTTGACTGGTCAATTTATTATACAGAATTAGCAGAGCTCGTTCAAGGATAAATAAACCTTGTGTTTCTATCAGTAACGGGTCTAAAAATGGGCGCAAGGGGGTGCTAAATAATTTCCTTTATTACTGTAGCAACCCATAACACAAATGTGCTAAAGAAACACAAGTAAAGTAAAGAAACAGTGGGTAAAAATAAGAGACAAAGTGTAAAAATGCTGTTTTTCTACTGTATGCAAAAAAATCAGTGGACCAGTGATCATAAACAATGGGGATGGAATGCTAGTAGGGCAAAGGGAAGAAATCTTTTCAGCATCATATCATTTTACCAGCAGTTTTCAGCACACTGTAGGCTCAGCATATTACATTTAAAGGGACAGTCAACACTAAATTTGTTATTGTTTAAAAGAAAGACAATGCCTTTACTACCCATTCCCCAGCTTTGCACAACCAACATTGTTATATTAATATTTATAACATTTAAACCTCTAAATTTCTGCCTGTTTCTAAGTCACTACTTACAGCCTCTTAATCACATGCTTTTTAATTTGCTTTTAACAACAGGAGACTGCTAGTTCATATGGGCCATATAGATAACATTGTGCTCATGCGCGTGGGTTCTGCACAACACAGCACTAATTGGTAGGCTGACCATATTGCCGCTTTAAAAAGGGGACACATGTGAAAAATACATTTGTCAGGTCTGTTTTCAGAGCGGTTTAAAGAAATGTTTTGTATGTATGTGTCCCTTTTAAAAGCAGCAATATGGTCACCCTACTAATTGGCTAAAATGCAAGTCAATAGGTAGTAAATAAAAAGTCATGTGATCAGGGGGCTGTCAGAAGATGCTTAGATACAAGGTAATCACAGAGGTAAAAAGTATATTAATATAACTGTGTTGGTTATGCAAAACTGGGGAATGGGTAATAAAGGGATTATTATCTATCTTTTTAAACAATATTTTTTGCTGACTGTCCCTTTAAGAGTCAGCACAACACAGCACTAATTGGCTAAAATGCAAGTCAATAGATAAAAAATTCAAGTCATGTGATCAGGGGGCTGTTAGAAGATGCTTAGATACAAGGTAATCACAGAGGTAAAAAGTATATTAATATAACAGTGTTGGTTATGCAAAACTGGGGAATGGTAAATAAAGGGATTATCTATCTTTAAAAAAAATAAGACTTACATTGTATACTGTCCCTTTAAGGTTAAATTCACAGATCCTATTGGAGCTGTCTGCATAGAACAGTTACTACATAACAGGAATGTGATTGATTTCCTATCAAAACTGTAAGCATTGAGAGACTATGGTGAGCAATAAGTAGAGTGGGAAGGCTTGATGTGTAGCAGAGTACCTCCTGCTGCTGTTGCAAAGCCACTAGGAGACAGACTTGCACCAGACCTGTTTACTGAGATGGGAATATGCTAAATTACCCTTTAATTCAGCTTTTTTTTTAAAGGGATACAACACCCAAAATGTATTTTGTGATTCTGACAGAGCATACAATTATAAAAAAAAGTTTCCAATTTACTTCTTTTATCAAATGTACTTTGTTCTTGTGATATTCTTTGTTGAAGAGATACCATAGGTAGGCATCTGGAGCACTACATGACAGGAAATAGTGCTGCCATCTAGTGTTCTTACAAATAGATAATATTCCTGCAAAACTGCTACCATATAGTGCTCCAGACATGCATATTCCTGAGCTTACCACCATGCTTTTAAACTAAAGATACCAAGGGAACAAAGAAAATGTGATAATTGAAGTAATTTAGAAAATTGTTTAAAACTGCTACTCTATCTGAATCATTAAAGGGACAGTATACTGCAAAACTGCTTTTCCCTTAAAGGGCCACTAAACCCAAAACATTTTTTTCATGATACAGATAGAGAATACAAATGTAAACAACATTACAATTTACTTCTATTATTTATTTTGCTTCATTTTTTAGATATCCTTAGTTGAAGAAAAAGCAATGCACATGGGTGAGCCAATCACACGAGGCTTCGATGTGCAGCAACCAATCAGCAGCTACTGAGCATATCTAGATATGCTTTTCAGCAAAGAATATCAAGAGAATAAAACAAATTAGATAATAGAAGTAAATTAGAAAGATATTTAAAATTGCATTCTCTTTCTAAATCATGAAAGAAAAAATGTGGGTTTAATGTCCCTTTAATGTGTTTCCAATTACTTTTTTTTACCAACTGAAGAGTATAAAATGTATGAGAATTAGCTTTTTAAGGTTTATTTGTGTATATTAAATAGCTGATTTTGTGTTTTGAAGCCACAACCTTATAAAATGAGTTGAGCTTGTAGTTATAATCAGATCTCATTACTTTATCACATTGTGTACATATACCTGCTTCTTTATCTTATATCTGTCCATAAACCAAAGACCAATACTTGGAGAGAACAATGGAAAATTGAATAAACTTCAGCTCGTAAAGTGGATCATTGGGAACAAATTAAAGGGGAGACATTTTTTGAGTAAACTGTCCCTTAAAATGACAAACTTTGTTTCATGTCCCTTTAATAACAGCAGTATGTAGGGGAGCTATTTACAGTCCATGAAATTGAATGGTCTTGATGTAGGCATTTACCTATGACGGAGCATGGGTTTATATGAAGGTTGTATGCCAGGTCTGCCCTCTAGGTTATAAAAACATCAGGCCTGGTGCAGTTACATCACAAATAGTGAAATGTGTATCACTACAATAACAATAAGTGCCACTGGGAAAAGTGATGGATAAAATAGCATAGTGAAATATTATTTGTAAAGTATTTCATGATGAAATGTACATGCTATAATGTAACATATTAGCAAAGCATGCCAGTTAAACAGTGCCAAAAAGCAGTGAGTTAGGTAAACTGTGGTAGGAACCAGATAATCTGTGTATGGAATAAAATCACGTACACAAAGGTGGTATCATGACTTGTGTTTCCCTCACTGTCTACTGAAATGTATGTAGAAGAAGAATTAAGTTTTGCTGTATCTGCAATCAGGAATAGCAGTTGTTAAAATAAATTCCTGAATTTAGAAAATTAGCTGACTCTCATATTTTTGCACTGGTTCATAGATCCAAAACAAGGATATCACACTCAAATAGAGCATGGGCGTCCTTAGAAAGTTTTCTAGTGGGAACAATAAAGTAAAATATGCCCAAACAAACATACACACACACACACACACACACACATATATATATATATATATATATATATATATATATTCCTCGTTTGAAAGAAGGCACTCGCTTATCTTAGAAAAAACAATTTTTAATTTTTCAATTCATCCAATAAATGTCAAAAAGCAAGTTCATCCATAACGTTTCGATGTCGTTATGACACCTTTGTCAAATGATCTGCCAATGTCAATATCACAGAACCATCATGTCCCCAAAGTAGAAAAAATCGCTAACATTATACACCTAATACCCACCTTATATACAAACATTTTAAAACATTCCCGCTCTGCAAATCACCACCTTCACCTCTGACGTCATCACGCTCAAACCTGGTAACTGTATATACACAACCTATAATCCGTACTCCACATCCGCCCCCACCGATGGCATCACACAGAAGCGTGCTTTTAACATATCAGTATGGGCTGATTGGCTACCAGTTACCATGGGGATCTTAGAAACAAAACAAATGTACCGTGTAAGCCCAAAGTCTAAAGTGTGATGCGTGTGAGTGTCAGTCCAATCTCCAGCTCAAAATAAGAGCGCGGTATTATAAGGCACAACAGTGCTCTAATATTTCAAACCCATCGAGTTATTTGTGTTATTAACACTTCATTCTCTAATAAACTTATTCAGAATCCTAGGTTTGCACAAATTACTCTTCTACTGTGTACAATTATCATATATATTATTACCACCCTCCTTCATGCCTCTTGAAGTAAATAGAAACCAGTGTGTACCCACTAGAATGAAAATTCATGTAGGATCCTGGTATTTATTATTGCATATTGGAGTGGTAAATTGAAATATGTCTATAGTCAGTCTATGGTTTATTTAGTGTAAAACGGTCCAAAGTCCAGATAGGTGTTCAGTCCCCTGGGTATTACAGTGTCCAACAAATTAATCCATTTAGTCTCTTTCTGAAGAAGTCGATTTGCTCTATTGCCACCCCTGGGTAATGGTGGGATGTGATCAATAACCATAGTTTTCATGCTAGAAACACTATGTCTGTGTTGCACAAAATGGCGTGCTACTGACTGATCTGAGTCGCCTGATTTTAGGGCTTCTCGGATGGCACACCGGTGATTTGCCATCCTATCCCTTAAGCTTGTGACTGTTTTTCCGATATATACCAGGGAGCACGGGCAAATCAACATGTATATAACATGTGTGCTGGTACAGGTAAGTCGATGGCGAATAGTAAAGAGTTTGTTCGTATGGGGATGTTGAAATGATTTCCCTTTTATCATGCCATTGCATGTTGTACAACCACTGCATGTAAACCAGCCTTTACTTGAGGGTTTTAACCATATTTCCTTCTGGTAACAGCTGACTGGATCGGTTTTCATCAGTAGGTCACGTAAATTGTCAGCCCGCCTATGCACCATACGTGGTGGCCTGGTACCATAAAAAGGGAGCGTCATGTCAGTCTCCAGGATTGACCAATGTTGGCGTACAGATCTTGACAATTCTCCACTCATTGGAGTGTAAGTGCTGATAAAGTTCTGTTGTGTTGTGGTATTGTCTTTTGGTTTTCTAGCAAGTGTGGCAGTGCCATCCAACAACTCCATTCTTACACCATGGACCATTTTACCATCATAACCCCTCCTTATCAACTTCATTTCCATCTCATCAAGTTGTTTCAACATAGTGGGTAGATCACTGTTGTTGCGGATGACCCTAGTGAGTTGTGATTTCACTAAACCTGTTTTTTGGTGTGTCGGGTGAAAGCTGTTAGCTTCCAACAGAGAATTACGATCAGTTGCTTTGGTATATAGTGATGTACCAAAGACATATTGCTCATCATTCTGGACCTTGAAGATGTTAAGGTCCAAAAAATGAACCTCTGTCTCACTGTATTCAAGTTTAAATCTGATGGGACAGTCCATGGAGTTCAAACATGACACCCATTGCTTTAATTCTATTGCATCACCTCTCCACACCAGGAACACGTCATCAATATAACGTACATAGTACCTGATGCGGGGATGAGCATATGGTTTCATGGCCTGTTGCTCGTACCATGCCATGTACAAATTAGCATATGAGGGTGCCATGTTTGAACCCATGGCTGTCCCAGAGATTTGTAAATAGTAGTCACGTTCAAACTTGAAGTAGTTTTTATCAAGGCACAACATAACCAATTCACACAAAAACTCCACAGGTGGGCCCTCATATAGAGGATTGTCAGTCACCATGAATCTGACAGCCCCCACCCCCCTTCATGAGGGATAGAGGTGTAAAGGCTGTCAACATCCATGGTGACCAATATGTCGTCAGCACATAAATCAGTATAACTCCTAAGGATTTGTATCAGACTTGCTGAATCCTGTAGGTATGCAGGAGTATCTTTAACCACAGGTTGCAGATGGAAGTCAATAAACATGGATAGACTGGATAACAAAGAATCCCTGGCAGACACAATTGGTTTGCCAGGGGGATTCTCAAGAGTCTTGTGCACCTTTGGCAACAAATATAACACTGGAATTTTTGGATAATCAGTTATCAAGAAATCAGCCTCATGTTCAGATAATATCCCTGACTCCAAACCCATTTGAATCTGCTGGTCAATGATTTTTTTATATATACCTGTTGGGTTGCCCCTAAGTTTCAGATATACTTCAGTGTCTGAGAGTTGACGCAGAGCTTCCGCTCTATAGTCTACATAATTTTGTATGACTATAGAGCCACCTTTGTCCGCAGGGCGGATAATGATTGAATTATCATTGCTCAAGGTCTTAATAGCTAGCCTCTCATCAGCATTTAGATTTAGATACACAGTACTCTTCTTAGAATTATTGATATAATGACATATCATTCTTGTGAAGCCCCTAATAGAATGATGTGTATTAGGGGGTTCAAAGGATGATGGTTTCTTGAACGTGGACATAGATCCCATGGTCTCATTCTTAAAAAATTCTTTTAATTTTAATTGTCTTTGAAACTTATGGATATCTACCATAGTGTTAAAGGTATTACACTTTGGAGTAGGTATAAAAGAGAGAACATGATTAAGAACAGAGATTTCAATTTCACTCAATTCTCTTGAGCTAAGGTTGAAAATTATATTTACTTTTTCTTTGTTGCCTTTTTTCATGTGTCTCCCTCGCCTACTGTGTGGTC